>NW_024734415.1:0-11434 GCF_018991925.1 Homarus americanus | reverse complement strand
CTACTGTCTACCTGTGAGGTCTGGCAGTCAAAATCTCATCAGGTGAGACGGAGACAGTCAAAGAGAAGGATCTCCGGAGGGTTGAGTCATCTACTCAGGAGTGAATAGAGTTGCTTGTCACTGAAGGAAGCTCATTAATGTGTAAACAAATGTTGGTGCTGATACGGAACACCTGAGTCTCTCCAGCATTATGAGGGAGACGAGTTGAGAAATGACCGTCCAGAATGACCTGCACTATAAGACCAGGTAAAAAGGAAGGAATTAAAGAGACCAAGGAGAAAAGACCATATATGGCAAACCTCTGCCAGATGGTATGATGTGTGAAAGGTTATTGTCCGGGTGAATTGAAAATTATGAATAATAATAATAATAATAATAATAATAATAATAATAATAATAATAATAATAATAATAATAATAATAATAATAATAATAATAATAATAATAATAATAATAATAATAATAATAATAATAATAATAATAATAATAATAATAATAATAATAATAATAATAGATGTTGACTTACCACACTATAGAGGCTGGTCACTATACAGTGCTCACGTGCTCCTACGTTTAAGAAATAATTATGAAGGTATTTTAGGTCGACTAATGTTAATGAATTATCTTGTATCTTTATATATTGGTTAATACAGGAGGGTGACACACTAGTGTTTACTAGGGAGTTAAACACACACACACACACACACACACACACACACACGTCCATAGCCACACACACACACACACACACACACACGCCAGACTTTAACCTGAACCTAGTGAAGGTCTTTTGACCAGCGATGCATACAGTGGTGGCCAGTCACCGTGAACTGCCTCTGGACCCAGCCAGCGCCAGGTGCCAGTAGTCCTGGTACAGTGTTGCCTCCGGGTGCTTCTACTCCACTATTACACACACGATTTGTTAACTAATTTCACTGGTCGACAGGAATGAGAGCTTTTATACTGCAAACAACTAATGGTAGTTATCTAGTTCATTAGTAAATGATTATAAGTATTGTATTTTACTAAAGAATGTGAGTATAATGTAACCCTTCTGTTGTCTTGTTCTTGTTTGTAAACCTCAGTTCCAACCAGTTGCTTCCATACTACAACCTCCTCTCCACAAACACACATTATATATATATATATATATATATATATATATATATATATATATATATATATATATATATATATATATATATATATATATATATATATATATATATATATATATGTGTGTGTGTGTGTGTGTGAAAAGTGCCAAATCGACCCATTCACCTGGGAGATGATTACTCCACACCGTAACGCTTGGAGGAGCACCACACAAGGTGTCAATACTTTCGGGTTAGCCTGTCTGCATAACGAGGCTGACAAGCGCCAACGCCGGAAAGACGCTGCCGCCGCCCCTCCCGCACTAGATGTAGCCCCCACTTGTGCAACATCTGTGATCGACTCTGCCGGTCCCGTATCGGCCTCTTTAGTCACCTCAGAACTCACCAACGTAGGTGACATCCTTAATAACTCATATCATTGTATCATAGCTGGATGATCATCATACTCGATTCCGAGTGACAGCAAAGTAGTAGTAGTAGTGTGTGTAGTGTGCTTGTGTGTGTGTGTGTGTGTGTAGTGGATGTATTTCTATATTCATGATGGTGATGATGTGAGTCAGTATAAATCCACTGCAGGATGAAGACATCCCTCATCAGTTCAGTATATATAATACAGGTATGTTCATTTAACCTCTAGGCCTCATCTCTATAAGTCAACATGAGTACCACACGTTGACCAAATATTTTCTTTTTTTATACAGAAGTTATTTTGCACGGGCTGTCAACATGTGGCCTTCATGTGTATGTATGAAGCCTTCCTCTACCTCACTATAGTAAGTGTTTTTGTACAGTAAACACTAGATTGAGGAGTCTGACTTATAGTGACCGCCTGCCTGGCTGTGGTGTCTGATAGCTGAGTACGGAGAGTTGTTTTGGTACCAATATTTGAAATGTTCCATATATCGACTATCGAGAACGATGTATCTGAGAGTTGTGTTTGATGGAGGGCGCCTCACCCACCTGTCCACAACACCTCACTGGACAAATATCTCTAACGTTGTTTTGGTCATAAGGACTGTAGGGCTTGTAGGATCTTATAAACACCGAGAGTCAATAGTTAATACACCAAAGTTATATAGAAGCAACCTCGTCTCTGTAGTTGAGATACAACAATAATGTATTGTAAAGTAAACGTCGTTATTACCAGTACTGACAGCACACAACAATAACTGTATTCCCAAAACTTCTTGTGTAGACGACCACGAAAGTGGTTACAAATTATCCCTACCCCCCCGCCCAACACACACACACACACACACACACACACACACCGGGGAGCCACAATAACAACAGTAGTACAGGTGTAGCGCCAGGTGTTATCACGTCAGGTGACTCACTACCTCTACATTAATTATCTCGCTGGTAACTTACGCTGTTGGCTCAAAAACAATTTGTGTTGCCCGTAAGTGTTGGCGACCGTTTGTTGAAGTGCCTTGTTTGATGACGTGAATGAGTGACTCTCGTGTCTATGTTAACATTTCAACATTTCTCCGTAAAATGATGATGGCATCTCTCATTTACCTGTTCACATCTGCTTAATTGAGTAGAATCAATAGACACATTTATGTCTTCTTTACTCGTAACCATTTATGATAAAGACTTTTGTTCTGGGATGTAACGTTTGTAAGAGTCATCCCGCCATAAATACCTACAACACATAAACAATTTATATTTAGTCTATAATACTGATCAAATTCACGTCTTAATCACTAAATTCCTCTCGAAGGATGATCATTCTTTTTACATCTAAAGCTTTAATCCTTCCTATAATAATAATAATAATAATAATAATAATAATAATAATAATAATAATAATAATAATAATAATAATAATAATAATAATAATAATAATAATAATAATAATAATAATAATAATAATAATAATAATAATAATAATAATAATAATAATAATAATAATAATAATAATAATAATAATCTCCTTTTAGCAACAGATATCGCCACAATTCACTGTACAGAAGTAAGATCAAATTTTATTCCAAAACTGTTAAAAGTAATATCCCGCAGGCGGTGCTTGGCAGGGCAGTGTCGTATACTGTACGAGAGGACCGCGAGCACCTCCAGAAATGACCCTCTTCCCCCTTCCTCCTCCTTCTCTTCCCCCTTTCCTCCCTTCCTCCCCCCTCCCCTTCTCTTGTTAAAACTACCATTTTATTTTTCGGTTGAAAATAAAGAATCATTGGCATAATTTATATTCCTAAATTCTTATGTTTCTTCCAAAAATTTGGCATTGGAAATTAATCCCTTTGAGCTTTGTCGCTTAACATATTCTTCGTCTTCATGAGTCTCGAGATATAGTGTACACACACTCATACAAGTATCTTAAAAATTTCGTGTGAGACAAACACAGCGGATGAATCACCTTGACAACCCTATCGAGACAACAGGAGTCACGATGTTCATTTTGAAATTCATTGGACTGCTCCGTAAAGATACTTTTTGGAGTGTGTGTATCTCGGGAAGTCTACGAAGAGCTCCTGGCCCAAATCATGACGTTCCTCGTGTTTTCCATCTTCCTTATCCTACCGCTGTCTGATTCAAATTAAATTGAGGATTCAGAGCCTTTGAAGCTCCTTTTGACAATTTTCACCTGAACTGTGGAGTTAGGAAGCATGGCTGTGAGGAAATTATTATCCTAAAACTTTCTGGTAAAAAAATAATAATAATTAGTGACACCTGAGTTCCTTAGTGCTGTAACAGTGTGTCTGAACAAACATAAATATTTTGTCTCCATAATCTTATAGCATACTCGTAACTATGACAGCTTCAGGTCACTGTATTAATTGTTATACAGTAATACCGACTGACCATATTAGTCACTAACTGATGATAGATTCCAACAAAATGGATCACATCAGCGTGTTGTTGTGATCAAAGTAGTAGCGGTTTATCTCAAGTGATGGAGGATGGCCGGCCGGGAGTCCATCTCGTCCAGCTGTTTGTGTATGGTATGGAGTTGCCGCCAACACAACGAGGTGAGAAAGGGAGGGACAACAACAACAAAATCCTCACTATTCACACTCGCCAGCCTTTAGCCCTAAGTACGATAATCGATTGATATTCCTCACTAAGCTTTATCTAAAGTGGTAAATATAATAATAAACTCAATGGCCCATACTGGCTGTTAACACACCTAGTAATGTGATCTATTAAAACAAAGGTTTACTTCTCTCCATACCTAACAAACAACCAGCTTTATCAAAATACTTAAATTCAATATGTTTTCCTTTAACAAAACATCCTTAAAACGCGAAAATAACCGATATATTACGACTATATTTGGCATAATCGACGGTGCCATATTGACCCAAATACGCCGAGATATTGCAAGGTTATGTAAGGCAACATTAATGACGTGAATATAACACACAGTCATATCTACAGGAGCCTCAATATATATTCTGACCCAGGAACGTCAAGCAGAGGTGATCCAGACCATAGAACAGATATTAGAGATGATTAGAATTGATTACCTTGATGACATTGTGTGATAATAGGACATAGTACCATAATAAACCTTTTCTCAAACTGTTAAATAACTCAACAAAAATAATAATAATCCATTCTAAACAACGGATTATCAGACGTAGATGTCATAATTCAGCTCATCATAATTATCCATACACTCTCGTGTATAAATTCAACCGTCAAAATTTGTATTGTCGGAAGAAGTTTTACTGTCTGAATGTCTGTCTAATTCTACAAAAACTCTCCGTTAGTATCCGTCTATTTCCTCTGTTACCTCATCACTTAAGAGTATTACAAAATGTTACCACTTACTGTAACACCTGATGTGCATACTCATATTTATAATCCTGTGTATTTTGTAACTGAAAGAAAATACAGGTACAGGAATATTTAGTTACTCTTGCGGTATACAAAATCATACATCTATCTATCTATCTACTATATCTATCAGTTGACCTCTGACCCAGCTTGGAGAAGGTCGTGCCCGAAAGTGCTCCCGTTAGAAACCAAGGAAAATGGCCGCCTTGGGTCGTTGTGTCATGGGGGAAGAGGAGGGGAGTGTGGGGAAAGACGACCTCCTTGCCACTCTGTTAAGGCAGCTGGGGCAGTTGAGGAGTGAGGTTGACACTCTAAAGGGGGAAAATGAAGCCCTCAGGACGGAACTCCTTCAGGTAGGTGTCCTGCCTAGCAGGACACCTGCAAAGGAGGAGCAGGCGTGGAGAGTGGTTGTCTCCAAGGGGACTAGGGTCAGGCTCAGGAAAGCTGACCAGGGTGTGGAGTGTAGTAACCCTTACCAGGTGCTGCAGGAAGCTGGCGAGGAAGAGAAGAGGCAGGACGGTATGGATCAAGGAGAGGAAAGGGCAGTTGTACAAACCCTGCCCACAGGTAAGGTCGTGGTAGTTGGGGACAGCCAGGTGAGGTTTGTAGATAGGGCTTTTTGTGCGAGAGATAGGAAACGTAGGACTAGGGTGTGTTTTCCTGGGGCTGGGATAGGCCATGTAGCCGAGAGGTTAGACAGGGTTTTGTCAGGGGAGGGTACCAATCCAGTAGTGTGTCTTAGTGTGGGAGGAAACGACATAGGTAAGGTTAGGAGTGAGGAACTTTTCAAGAGGTATAGGGAGGCGCTGGGGAAGATTAGAGATAGGGGAGGGATCCCGATAGTATGTGGTGTCTTGCCTAGAAGAGGGGTTGGTCATGAATGGCTGTCCAGGGCAATTGCTATAATTTGCCGACTGGAAAAACATTGTGCAAACAATGGTTGGGCATTCATTGATAACTGGCAACGATTCTATGGCAACGACTACCTGTACTGTCGCGACGGAGTACACTTGTCTCGTGAGGGGGTAAAGACGTTGTCTGCATCCCTGGAGCGTGAAATTGTCACTCCGAAGGGGGAGGGGGGGGGGGGTTTGCCAGTAGAGAGGGGTCGAGGAAAGTGGGAGTCAAAAAATAAGCAGGTCCTGGGAAGTAAAATTAGTTGCTCAGGACAAGGGGTAAAACAGGACCAGGGAAGGGTAGGTTTAAATGTATACTATACAAACAGTAGGAGCGTTAGAAATAAAATAGACTTGCTGAGAGCGGTTGTATGTACCGAGAATGTAGACGTCATAGCAATCACCGAAACTTGGATGAATCTGGCGAGCAAAAATTTTTTATCAGAGTACCACATAGAAGGGTACAACCTTTTTCACAAGGACAGGGAAGGTAGGAAGGGGGGAGGGGTCGCACTCTTCGTCAAGGATACATTAAAATGTTGTATTCATAATTCAATAAAGGGTGAAATAGGAACCGAGTCTGTGTGGGTAGAAATCACGGAAGGAAGAGAAAAACTAATTATGGGAGTGATTTACCGGCCCCCAAGTCTTGGCAAAGAAGCAGCTCAACCCATATGGCAGGAAATGAGTAGGGCAGCAAAATACAACAACCTATGCATTATGGGGGATTTCAACTTCAGAAATATTGACTGGGACAACATTGTAGGCGACTATGAATCTGAAGACTTCCTAGACACAGTACAGGACAATTTTTTGAAACAACTAATTACAGAACCTACTAGAGGTGACAATATATTAGACCTAGAATTAACAAATAAAGAAAATATTATCAGAGATATCACAGTAGGGGAAGAACTAGGTAACAGTGATCACAGAGAAATCAGATTCACCCTAAATTGGGAAACGAAAAACAATGACAATATGGTCAGAGTCCCAAACTTTCGGTTGGCGGATTATCAGGGGTTAAGAAGGTACCTAGGTGAGGTCACCTGGGAACAGTCACGTCAGTTCCCAGTAGGAAGGGGTGAGGTCATAGATGACACAACAATTGATCATGACTATAATATATTCACTAGTATACTACATAAAGCACAAGAACAAAATATACCATACAGAAAAATTAGGTCAAATAAGAATGAGCCAAGGTGGATGACCAGAACACTTAAACATGACATAGGAATAAAGAAAGGAATATATAAGAAATTAAAGGGAGGGGAGGAGCAGCTCAGAAACAGGTATAATGAACTATCTAGGAATATTAAGAAAAATGTAAGGAAAGCAAAGAGAGACTATGAAATCAAAATAGCAAGAGAATCCAAGGCGAATCCCAAGGGATTTTTCCAGGTATATAGGACAAAGATCAAGGACAAAGTTGGGCCTTTAAAGTCAGGGAGGGGAGAATTGATAAATGGCAGTGCAGAAATAAGCAAAGCGTTGAACAGCTACTTCTTATCAGTTTTCACAAAAGAAATTTGAGATGAAATTCCAGAGGTGGAACTGATATTTAAGGGAAAGGAAGAAGAGAAATTAAAGAATATCACTATCAGAAAAGAGGATGTTCTTAAGAAGATAAATAAACTAAAAAAAACAAAATCCCCAGGGCCGGATGAAATTTTCCCTCGAGTCTTGAAAGAGTGTAGGGAACAGATTAGCGGACCCCTCGTAAACTTATTTACAAAATCATTAGACACTGGAGTTGTGCCAGACTTATGGAAACAGGCAAATGTAGTACCCATATTCAAAAAGGGAGACAGAGCATCAGCGTCAAATTACCGGCCGATCAGTTTGACGTCAGTAGTGGGGAAATTTCTTGAATCAATTATATCGAGAAATCCTGATCGCATCTAGAGGAAAAGCAAATTAATCTACTAATTCTCAACATGGGCTTACAAAGGGAAAATCTTGTTCAACAAATCTGCTAACGTTTAGAAAGTCTCTTGAGGTAGTAGATAATGACGAAAATTACGATGCTATTTACTTAGACTTTAGCAAAGCATTTGACAGAGTACCGCATCAGAGGCTTCTGAGAAAAAATAAGGCTCATGGTATCGAGGGGAAAGTTTTAAATTGGATAAAATCATGGCTCACCGATAGAACGAAGAGGGTCAGCGTAGATGGTGTTAAATCTGAGTGGGGCCGTGTAACCAGTGGGGTTCCCCAGGGGTCAGTACTAGGCCCACTCTTGTTAATAATCTACATAAACGATTTAGATACTGGGATCAGCAGTGACATAAGCAAGTTTGCGGATGACACCAAAATAGGGCGGCAAATTAATTCAGGGCAGGATGCAAATGCATTACAGGAGGATCTAAATAAACTGCAGGGGTGGTCTGAAAAATGGCAAATGAAATTCAACACCAGCAAGTGCAGTGTACTTAATATTGGAAGAACAAATACTTATAATGTATACAGCCTTAACAACATCAACCTAGAGAAGTCGACTTGTGAAAGAGACCTAGGGGTACTTGTAAGCCCGGACCTACGGCCTAGAAAACAGTGCGTTAATGTTCGAAATAAGGTAAACAGAGTATTGGGTTTTATATCTAGAAGTGTAAGTAACAAGAGTGCAGAGGTCTTATTGCAACTATATCTTGCGCTAGTCAGGCCGCACCTCGATTATGCGGTTCAGTTCTGGTGCCCCTATTATAGAATGGATATAAATTCACTTGAGTCGGTGCAGCGAAGAATGACAAAAATGATTCCGGGACTTAGAAACCTTCCATATCAAGATAGGTTAAAGAATCTTAACTTGCATTCCCTAGAAAGACGAAGAGTGCGGGGAGATATGATAGAAGTATTTAAGTGGGTGAAAGGAATCAATAAAGGGGATATAGATAAAGTTCTTATAATATCCGAGCAGGATAGGACTCGGAGCAACGGATTCAAGTTGGATAAGTTTAGGTTTAGGAGGGAGATAGGAAGAAACTGGTTCACAAATAGGGTGGTGGACGAGTGGAACAAGCTTAGCAACTTTGTAGTAAGTGCGGGAACTCTGGAAAGTCTCAAAAGAAGCTTAGATAGAATCATGGATGATAGAGTGTGGTAGTAACTCTCGACAGGAGCTGCCATGCACAGGCCAACCGGCCTATTGCAGACTCCTTATTTTCTTATGTTCTTATGTTCTTATGATCAATTGTTGTGTTATCTATGACCTCACCCCTTCCTACTGGGGACTGACGTGACTGTTCCCAGGTGACCTCACCTAGGTACCTTCTTAACCGCTGATAATACGCCAACCAAAATTTTGGGACTCTGACCATATTGTCATTGTTTTTCGTTTCCCAATTTTGGGTGAACCTGATTTCTCTGTGATCACTGTTACCTAGTTCTTCCCCTACTGTGATACCTCTGATAATAGTTTCTTTATTTGTTAATGCTAGGTCTAATATATTGTCACCTCTAGTAGGTTCTGTAATTAATTGTTTCAAAAAATTGTCCTGTAGTGCGTCTAGGAAGTCTTCAGATTCATAGTCGCCTACAATGTTGTCCCAGTCAATATTTCTGAAGTTGAAATCACCCATAATGCGTAGGTTGTCATATTTTGCTGCCCTACTCATTTCCTGCCATATGGGCTGAGCTGCTTCTTTGCCAAGACTTGGGGGCCTGTAAATCACTCCCATAATTAGTTTTTCTCTTCCTTCCGTGATTTCTACCCACACAGACTCGGTTCCTATTTCACCCTTTATTGAATTATTAATACAACATTTTAATGTATCCTTGACGAAGAGTGCGACCCCTCCCCCCTTCCTACCTTCCCTGTCTTTGTGAAAAAGGTTGTACCCTTCTATGTGGTACTCTGATAAAAAATTTTTGCTCGCCAGATTCATCCAAGTTTCGGTGATTGCTATGACGTCTACATTCTCGGTACATACAACCGCTCTCAGCAAGTCTATTTTATTTCTAACGCTCCTACTGTTTGTATAGTATACATTTAAACCTACCCTTCCCTGGTCCTGTTTTACCCCTTGTCCTGAGCAACTAATTTTACTTCCCAGGACCTGCTTGTTTTTTGACTCCCACTTTCCCCGACTTCTCTCTACTGGCGAAACCCCCCCTTCGGAGTGACAATTTCACGCTCCAGGGATGCAGACAACGTCTTTACCCCCTCACGAGACAAGTGTACTCCGTCGCGACTGTACAGGTAGTCGTTGCCAGTTATCAATGAATGCCCAACCATTGTTTGCACAATGTTTTTCCAGTCGGCAATTTATAGCAATTGCCCTGGACAGCCATTGACGACCAACCCCTCTTCTAGGCAAGACACCACATACTATCGGGATCCCTTCCCTATCTCTAATCTTCCCCAGCGCCGACCTATACCTCTTGAAAAGTTCCTCACTCCTAACCTTACCTACGTCGTTTCCTCCCACACTAAGACACTGCTGGATTGGTACCCTCCCCTGACAAAACCCTGTCTAACCTCTCGGCTACATGCCCTATCCCAGCCCCAGGAAAACACACCCTAGTCCTACGTTTCCTATCTCTCGCACAAAAAGCCCTATCTACAAACCTCACCTGGCTGTCGCCAACTACCACGACCTTACCTGTGGGCAGGGTTTGTACAACTGCCCTTTCCTCTCCTTGATCCATACAGTCCTGCCTCTTCTCTTCCTCGCCAGCTTCCTGCAGCACCTGGTAAGGGTTACTACACTCCACACCCTGGTCAGCTTTCCTGAGCCTGACCCTAGTCCCCTTGGAGACAACCACTCTCCACGCCTGCTCCTCCTTCGCAGGTGTCCTGCTAGGCAGGACACCTACCTGAAGGAGTTCCGTCCTGAGGGCTTCATTTTTCCCCTTTAGAGTGTCAACCTCACTCCTCAACTGCCCCAGCTGCCTTAACAGAGTGGCAAGGAGGTCGTCTTTCCCCACACTCCCCTCCTCTTCCCCCACGACACAACGATCCAAAGCGGCCATTTTCCTTGGTCTCTAACGGGAGCGCGATCGGGCACGACCTTCTCCAAGCTGGGTCAGAGGTCAACTGAACTGGGTCAGAGGTCAACACACACAGACATACTTCTTTGTTATATATATATATATATATATATATATATATATATATATATATATATATATATATATATATATATATATATATATATATATATATATATATATATATATATATATATATATATATATATCACATTCAAAATTGAAAGAGAAATAAATGGATCCCTTCCATTCCTTGATATGCTTATCATGAGAAATGGCCAAAACTACAAATTTAAGGTATACAGAGAGCCCACACAGGTAGACAGTTTCATACACTTTTTATCGAATCACCTGGAGTCTACCAAAATGTCAGTTTTTTCTGCTATGTTCTTAAGATGTCTGCGTATTTGTGACTCTGAATTTATTGACGATGAATTGAAACACATTCGTTCCATTGCACAGAAACTCAGGTACCCTTCTGTGTTTGTTGATCGTTGTTTTAAAAGGGCTAAAAAATCCTTTCATTCCTCTCAAACCAGGCAAGTTCCTACACTTAAGAATATTTTGACTCTGCCCTATCGTGATGAATTTGTCCCGTTAGTTCGGTCCCTCAAGCTTCTAAATATT
>NW_024734414.1:0-41672 GCF_018991925.1 Homarus americanus | reverse complement strand
AGGCATTACTGGTGCTATATTTCTTGACAGAGCGTCAGCGACAACATTCGCCCTCCCAGGTAAATACCTAAATTCGGGGTCAAACTCTTGAATTGTCAGATACCAGCGTGCTAATCTGCCTGATAAGTTTCTGCCATGGAACAGTTCGGTGACTGCCGCATGATCAGTAAAAACAGTTATCTTGTAGCCAAAGATAATGTCTTTGAACTTCTTAAGTGCCCACACAACGGCTAACGTTTCTAAATGCGTCACCGAATAACGTGCTTCAGCATCGATTAGTTTGCGACTTGCAAATGCTATCACTCTAAACTTCCCACGCGTGTCCTCTTGCATGAGCACTGCTCCGACTCCAATTCCGGAAGCGTCAGTACAGAGAGTGAAAGGTTGAGTGTAGTCTGGGAATGCTAGAACCGGGGCATTGGTTACCGCTGTCTTCAATGCCGTAAAACTTTCCTCGTGTTCAGCATCCCATATAAACACTGCATCTTTTTTGAGCAACCTCGTTAGGGGCGATGCTAATGTTGCATAGTCCTTGATAAAGGAACGATAATAACCAGATAATCCGAGAAGGCTACGCACATGATCATTTGAGGTAGGACGCGGGAACTGAGATACAGCTTTGACTTTATCATTAACTGTGTGTATGCCCTCACCGTCGACTACATGACCAAGGAAATGGATTCTGGATTTTAAAAACTCACACTTTGAGAGTTTTATTTTGAGTCCTGCTGTGGAAAGTTTGGCCAAAACTTCACGCAGTTTTATCAGATGGGAATCGACGTCCTTACTGACTACTATTAGATCATCCAAATAAGCGCAGACTGTGTTACCAATTAGTCCGGCAAACAGGGTGTTGATCATTCTTTGAAATGTTAGTGGGGCATTTCTGAGACCAAATGGCATTCGTAGAAGCTCAAAGTGGCCTAGAGGCGTGCTAAATGCCGTGATTTCTCGTGATTTTTCATCGAGTGGTATTTGCCAATACCCACTAAGCAAATCTAAGTTGCTAAATACCGCATTATCCTTGCCTAAGGATTGCAATATGTCACTCAAGATAGGCATTGGGTACCTATCAGGGATTGTTTGATCATTTACGCGCCTGAAATCTATGACAGGGCGCCATCCGCCATCCTTTTTCGGGACGAGGAATAATGGGCTATTAAAGGGGGATTTTGAGTGTCTAATGACATTCTCATCTAACATACCCTGTACCATATCTTGCACTACAGCGCGCTGGCTATGAGGTAGTCTATAAGCTGGTACATAAATAGGGTTGGTTCCTTCCTTTAACGCTATATGATGGGATGTTAAATCTGTCTGACCTAGCGTTTCCCCTGGCAAGGCTACTATATGTCTATAGTCGGCAAGCAGCTCTAACAGGCGTGTCTTGCCCTGAGGATGATCGATCACCTTAACATGTGGCGCTACTTGATCTATCCTGGCCAGTCGAGTCTGTTGGCAATTCGCAACAATACCTCGAATTGGGAATTTATTTGGTTGCACTTCGACATTGTTGTGATATCTAGAAAATCACACAAATAACATCCTTTATTTAAGATTCGTGATATTGTGAAATTGCTGCCGCAATCCCGTAGACTTGTGTGTGTGTGTCTCACAGCTGATACAGCTGATTCCAAGGTCCGGTGACTGGGTCAATGTTCACAAAATCCTGAGTACAGCAAACCGCCGCTAATGGTCACACAACGTCATCCACAACACCATACCTCAAAATGCAGAGACCATCTCTCAGACCGGATGTGTCATCATCACTAGGGTGGGTGCTGGGTGCTGGTTACTGGGGGTTGTTCACGCCATACGAAAGAATTTTGTTGACAGGATGTTGATTGATGAGTAGTCTCAACAACTGCAGTCACGTCCTGTCACACCCTGGGCAGTGAACAAATCATTTGCAGAAACTAATGTTCACTTCAGCTCACAGGATTGTTGCGTTGGTGAATTCCTCATTCTGGTAATGGAGAGTACTCTTCAAAATTGCAGGTACTATCTTCCAACTCTTGCTGCTGTAATCACGCTGGGAAGGTGTGTGGTTGAGGTCGAGAGATATCTAAGACGCATGATCCGCCTTCCTCTTAATAGGATTGGTAGACAACACTTTCGTCCTAGCGGTGAGCATAGGTTCAGAATGACTCATTGCTGTGTAGGAAACACCTTTAAACGTAACACTATTATTACGTGGATGAACATCTATCATGTTCTTTCGAAGAGTTGGTAGACCAAGTAACCCGCCAGCTGGCAAATTGAACTGCTGAACTATATAAAAGTCCGCGTAGAAGGGAGAACCACGTCTTGAGAATCTGAGTGGTAATGTCACCATTCCTTTGATGCTCAGCTGAGTACCTGAAACTCCTTCAAGCTAAGCGTTACTAGGCCTCCATTTGAATTTGCGGTGAGGGAATTTACGTTGTAACTCGTGATATGATGTCAAGGCCAATACATTAGCGCAAGCACCTGTGTCTATATCAAGAGCCAATCTGGTATTATCCACTCTCACCTGCACTGACAACACTTCCACTTTTCTAAGCGCCACGATTAATGAGGCCGCTATAGAAGTGCTGTGAGGAGGGGTGGGGATTACCCTATCTATCCCTCTCCGTGCTGTGGTGATCGCTGGTCTTCCCCCGATGACTTGTCCTGGGGACGTTTCTGCTTGCGCCTATACGACACCTCCGTTTCACTTAGGTCCACTCCCCTAGCCTTTATTAGTATATCTCACTCATGTGAACTATGAGATGTCGATTTGTGAAGAGCGCACCATTTGCGCACTTTCTGGGTAGGAGGAGGAGGTGCTGCTTTGGCTACCTCTCTGTTTGACCTTGAGAATGGCTTTGCACCGGGTGTGGCCTTAAAATTAGCACTATTACCTCGGAGCTGAAAACAATCTTCCATTACGTGGCCACGTTTATTACAATGTGCGCACCGTAACGATGTTTTCTGTTTATATGTTAGGCGGGGAGGAGCGATCGGAGCTAAGTGTGTCGCATAAGGAGTCTGGAGGTGAGGCATCTGTGGCATCTGAGACGGCTGGGGTTGTGGTGACGTCACTGAGGGCTGCGCCAGTAAGGGGCCCGTAGCCTGGGGACAGAGCTTGTTTGCGTATTCCACCATATCCAAGGGTGGTTCATACTGTACTTCCTGTGCCCGGCTATATAAGGGAACACGGACGGAAAGAAGAAAACTTATTAGTTCTATCAATGTTTCCACATTGTCCTGTGGCATATCACCCTGTGAGTTGTACCAGCCTGATGACCGGAAGGTCGCTTGCATGTCCTGGCAAACCTCGCCCGCGATGTCAACAGCGTCAACGGGTGTTTCGTTTCGTATACCTGGAATACAGCGATCCAACCATCTGAAGATCCATTGCAGTTGGCCCAGCTGTGACCTACCCCCAAAAATCCCAATTAGCGTTCGCTTGAACTTTTCATAGTCAGGGCTTTGTAAACCAAACGCATTTAAACGACTGCCTGCATAGGAACCCTGCGTTATATGGGAACGTACAAATGCTTTCTTTTCTTCGTCAGTCGTTATGTGACTATTGCGCATGCTATCTTCACATGCACGAATAAAATGTGCGACCCTATAATCGTCTTGTCCCATGAAATTTCGAACATAGTCGCCGTGCTGCATGATATTAATAACATTATCAGCTTTAGGTGTGGTAGTAGTACTGGTTAGGGTGTGTCAATTTTGTCAACATGTTAAAAATCAAATTTGGTAGTCAAAATATTGTGCCTCTTTATGTCTAAACTTGAGATTAGCAAACAAAAATGAATTGAAATAACCCTCACCTACATCAATTATACCTTAAAGTTTCAAATATCAGTATTTCAACAAATTAATGAGACTTGATTAGAATTATTCACTTGATATTAACTAATCTCATGTAAGCATATGGATTATGGAGTATTTTATGGTTCTATAGCTTGTGTACAATATGCATGTCA
This sequence comes from Homarus americanus, assembly GCF_018991925.1. Taxonomy (NCBI): domain Eukaryota; kingdom Metazoa; phylum Arthropoda; class Malacostraca; order Decapoda; family Nephropidae; genus Homarus; species Homarus americanus. The sequence goes on along the minus strand of NW_024734414.1, from coordinate 37,710 downwards.
GAACATGAACATGAACATGAACAGGCTCTCCGTGTGGGACAGTTTAATTCTTGTTTTGACTTGCACCAAGCGTGAGGATAAGGCGCCCGGCTCACTCTCCTTCTAGATATCATAGACGGTGGTTTGCTCTCATTGCACTTGCACCTACTCTACCAGACGAATTCTACATTTTAATTATTGTAAGTAGGGCATATTGATTGTCGCAGTTACTTATATCGTTGTATAAAACATTATGTTCTAAGAAATTATTATGTTATTTCTGTTACAGCATTTTTGATAAACAAATTGATATTTTTTGAAACAACAATTGAATTATGAAACATTGAAATATTTTTCTATTTGTCAGATAGTGTGAAGATGTCAAAATTGAAGACAAGAAGTCAGTTGTCAACCTACTTGAGCCTGCTAGTTGGTAAAGGGAAGGAGCTTCCTGTATCAGAACTTCCAACAGTGAGAGACATGCTAAGATTAGGGTTACTCCTTCGAGAAAAAAATGCAAAGGACAGAAGGAACTATACAGATAAAGAACTCATAAATGACATGATAGTCCCTCTTCTGCATCAATGGACAAAAGCTAATGCACTAATCAAACCACCTGTGATTAATCAGTGTCGAACTATTGAGCTAAAACTAACGAAATTATGGCACAAAGCAGTTGAAACATCACTTGGTAAAGGAAACTTGGCCAGGAAAAATGAATTTCTGCACACACTTGATACTCTGTTTGACATTTTGACCTGCAAGTGCTCCATACAATTATGTTCTGAATCCAACTGTTCTCACTCAGGTAAGAGAAAATAATTCCCACATTGATTGTGGTTGTCCTCGTGAAAAGAAGATCCCTGTTTTAGAGCTTGAATTTATAAAGGCACAGAGGACAAAGGCAGAAGGCCAAGGAAGTATGCAAATGGGTTCAATAGATTATTCAGAAACAAAGAAGCAGATTGCTAATGCCAAGAAGAGAGAACAAATCCGAGAGAGGGAACAAAAGAAGAAAATGAAGAGTGAAGAAGCCACCCAAAGAGAGGAAGAGCTGTGTCAAGATGTTTATCACTTCTTTGATAGTTCTTCTGATGAACAGGAAGCAACATCAGATGATAGTTCCAAAGAGCCATCTGAACCTTTACCAAAGAAAATGAAATACAACACAAGAAATATTTCAAACATTGCTTTAGCTAGTATTCGCCACCATGCTGGACTTCGTGAGGCTGCAGAAATTGCAACTGCCGCTTGGATAGATGCAGGCCTCATCAGCCGAGAGGATGTATCTTTGGTGATAGATCATAATAAAATTAGAAGAGCACAAGAAAAAATAATGAAGGAAATATCTGATCAGCATGAAAAAGATTTAAGCGAGGGAGGGCTCTCCTGTCTTTTGTTTGATGGAAGAATAGATGACACAAAAGTTTTGCTAGAAGTAGAGGGAGTGAACAGAAAGTTTCCAGGTCTCATCAAAGAAGAACACTACTCTGTCTGTTCTGAGCCTGGTGGTCGGTTTTTGTTTCACTTTGCTCCCGAAACTGAAGTAGAAGGGAAGAAACATGCAGAGGTCATTGCTGATCATATTTTATGTTGGGTTCAGGAGAGAGGACTTGGCAGTTCACTGCAGGCTGTTGGTGGAGATTCAACTGCAGTGAACACCGGATGGCAGGGGGGTGTAATGACGCATTTAGAGAAAAAACTAGGAAGAAGACTTGTTTGGATTGTATGTGATTTACATACAGGCGAGCTACCTCTTCGTCATCTCATCCAGGAACTTGATGGTCCTACAAAGAGCAACAACAAGTGGTCAGGTCCCCTTGGCATCATGCTGGATGAAGCAACACAACTAGAAATAAATACAACCTTTCCAAAGGTCGAAGTTGGCCCTCCCCTTCCGGCGTTGTCTGAAGGAGTCATCAAAGATCTCAGCACAGATCAATCCTATGCTTATCGTATTGCCCAAGCAATAAGATCAGGAGAAGTGCCTCAGTCATTGGCTCTCTTGGAGATTGGACCTGTCAGTCACAGCCGTTGGTTAACTACAGCTCTTCGTTTCTGCAGGATTTGGATTTCCAAACACGAATTGAAGGGCAAAGTGCTGAAGAATTTGAGGTTAATTGTTGAATTTATTATTGGAGTTTATCTTCCCCAGTGGTTTAGTGTGAAACTTAATCCTATGTGGGTGGATGGGCCCAATCACCTTTTGTTTCAATTGCAGCTAGTAAGAACACAGAGGAAGGTAGTGAGGGACATCGTGTTACCTGTGGCAAGAAGGTCCGCTTGGTATGCTCGATCAGAAGCAGTTTTGCAAGCAATGCTTTGCAGTCAATGTACCAATCTCCGAACCGAGGCTGTAGAAGTCATTCTAAAGATTAGAGGAACGCTAATAGATGACGACCAGTTGGGAGACTGTTCGTTTCATTCAAGAAAAGTTCCCCCAATAAACGTCAATGCCACCAAATTGTCAGAATTGGTTGACTTGAGTTTGGAAGTCTTAGAGCCACCATTGACAACAAGTCTAATTAGCCAAGAATTGAGAAACCTTAAAGAGACTCCAATGCAGGTGCCGAAGTGGCCTTCCCACACTCAAAGTGTGGAGAGATGTGTGAAAATGGTCACAGAAGCAGCGGGCCATGTTTACAGCCACGAGAGGCGAGAAGGTTACATCAAAGCACAAATAGCAAGCAGACTACTGATGACAAGAAACCAAAGCAAAGAGAGTATGAAGGCATTGGTTACTTTCAAATAGACTACGGATAATAAAATATAATAATTTGAAACTTGAAACAGTAACATGTGTGCAAACGCTGGTTATGTTATAAATTCACAAATATGTACATTTAAAAATCCATTTGATGTAGGTAGGACTTATTATAAAAAAAAATTTATGCCAGAATATTGTTTTGCATGTTAAGGCAGATTAGCACGCTGGTATCTGACAATTCAAGAGTTTGACCCCGAATTTAGGTATTTACCTGGGAGGGCGAATGTTGTCGCCGACGCTCTGTCAAGAAATATAGCACCAGTAATGCCTGTATCAGCATTCACTCTTTCGCAGCTGGAAGATGAGCAACGACGCGACCCATATTGGTCAGCTGTTATTTTTGCTCTCGAATCGGGCGAGGATGTTAAACTCCCCAAGTTATTTCTTCCCTTAAGTCAGTTTGAATTACGACATAACATACTCCATAGGACGAGAAAATCTCCTGAGGGTAATGTGTCTCAAATAGTCGTACCTGACACGTTGCGCAAAGCAGTAATGACATTGTTCCACGATGTCCCACAAGCAGGTCACCAAGGTCGTGATAAATGCTTAGCGGATTTACGAAAGAAGTATTTCTGGAACACTATGAAGAAAGACATAGAATTACACATAGCTAATTGTTTGGCATGTGCTCAACATAAAGGATCAACAGGATCACCTGCCCCGATTCTACAATATCCTACACCAGACCGTCCGTTTGACACAGTCGCTGTTGACTTGTTACAACTCCCAATGAGTCATCAGGGATCAGGATACGTCTTAGTGTGTGTGGATCATTTTTCCAGGTTCGTGGTCTTGGTCCCACTAAAAAGCAAAACGGCCGAAGCAGTAGCCTATGCATTAGTGATGAATCTCATATGTCCATATACTACGCCTAAAGTTCTACTCTCTGACAATGGAACAGAGTTCAAGAATGAGCTAATAGAGCATATATGTGCACAATATGGAATTAAACAAACTTTTGTGACAGCTTATCATCCACAGGCTAATGGCCTTGTTGAAAGAACCAATCGTAAAATCCTAGAAATACTGCGTCCAATTGTTAGTGGTTTTCAATACGCATGGGAGGATTGGTTACCGCAGGTTGCAGCGTCGATTAATGGGTCAGTTAATAGCTCTACGGGCAAAACACCCTACTATATTGTCTATGGTACAGATAAACGTCTGCCTTACGACATCCTTACAGAGGCGCCATACCCGGTATATAATACGGATGATTTTGCGGCAAAACAAATTCATGTCTTTACAGAAATTCATAACCAAGTACGATCACAGCTAGCGGCGTCACGCGCCGAAATGATCATCAAACAACATAAACATGCTAAACCTATCGCACTGAACGTTGGGGACGCTGTTATGTTACAGGAACCTGAAAGGAACTCCAAACTTTCGGCGAAATTTTCTGGTCCATTCCGCATAATCTCAAAAGAAGCAGGCAACAAATTCAAAATATGGAAGCCTAATGCACAGATCGCAGATGTCGTGCACGCGGATCGTCTGAAGAAGACCCAGATAAATGTCTTACCTCCAGTTGATGATAATGTGATTGATACATCCTTACAGACTGTTCAGAAGCAAAATGTCCCAAATGACTATTGTATGAAACTACGTTCTGCGAGTAGACGTTAACTCGTTTGTAATTCCTTACAGAATGGCTTGGATCGTCAGTGTCTTGCTTCTACTCTGTTGTGGCACCGTTGTGTTGACGAAAATGTCCACATTAGTCCTCAAACCAGGTGCACTTGTGGCACCTCTCGGACGCGTTCTCATAGCTGAGGACGTGGTGAACATCAAGTATGAACTACAGCCACTACTCCAACTTCCGCGTCAGATGGAAAACGTCGACGGCCAACTACAATCAGCATTGGACATCCTTCATAGTCTCAGCACAGCTTCGAAGAATTCGACAATAGTTTCACAAACTATAGACCTTCTACACTTTCGTCTCCAGAACCTTCGCGAGTTTCTAGTTGATGTGGGGAAAAATCTACCTGCATCTCAAGCGGATCTTGCTCAAGAAGTGCATTCTCAGGCACGACGAAAAAGGGGTCTCTTTAATTTTGTGGGTCTTATCCAAAGCGCTTTGTTTGGCACGGCAACGGCCGATGATGTAGCTAAATTGGGGGACCGAATGAACGTTGTCGTTCAGGCTGTATCTCAACAGAATCGCGTTATTTCTCAAACCTTTCACGCGATTACTGCTCTAGAATCAAAGGTTAATGCAATCATAATGGAGTCTAACCAAGTTTCGAGGATTGTTACTAGGTTACAGAAAGCAATCCCGACGTTAGAATGGCTCCTTTACTTCACAGAATATTTGCATGCTGCTGAAATTTCAGTTCATAAAATTGTAACCTCTAAAAATGAACTAATAGACAGCATTGTAGATGCCGGGATAGGACGTGTGGACGCGAAGCTTGTGCCTGTGCAGACGCTTCTTGAAGCTTTAAAAATAGCCAAGTTGCAGTATCATTTAACTCCTATTTTCAATGACAATGAGGTTCACTATTATTACCCGCTGTTGGAGTCAACCCTCACGCACAATGCAATTCTGATCCACATTCCTATGCGAGGGCAACATGAGTTTAATGCATGGCATTTAGAACCCTTCCCCTGGTTTGTGAACGACACACTGTATACCCTAGATAGGCCTAAAGAACTTTTCTTAGTAGATGAAGAATATTCATTGTTATCAATAGAGGATTCTGAGGTACTGTCACGGTGTAAGTCGTCTTATCTACACCTACACGTATGTCCAGCCTACATGTTTGCATTTATTCCTGCTGCAGAGGGAATATGTGAATTGGCAGTCATACAACCAAATGTACGCACAGCGTTAGCGCAATGCAGTTATAGGCCAGTTAGTCTAAAGACTGTGTTCCACGCTCACCTTCACAATGTGCAGTATTTGTTCTTTCCAAATCTCACTACTGTAATTTTAAAATGCCAAAATGGTGTTAAGCAGCTAGTTGTGAAAGGGCATTACAAGGCTCCTGATTACTGTGAAATCACTTGTAGTACATTACGGACCTTGCCTACTCATCAGCATTTTGCGTTAAATCGAAAACTCAAGTCTGCTTTAATTCCACTTCCTATAATGAATTTCACTATCAAGGATATTCAAATAGTATCAGAGAAATTAAAAGTGTTAGCTTTCTTGAACGAGACACATTTTGCTGATTTGAATAATAACTTGCCATTTTATCTGTCACGGGAATTTGCACTACCAAGTCTTACGATTCCCTCTATTCTGTTAATTCTGGCAATTATGTTCCTGTTCTGTTATTACCGGGCAGTATCATCCAAATTCAACATTGTTCATAATATACTAACCCGTACGACACAAAAGTCTAGGTCCCCTGTAGTAGAGAATACCCCTACAGTAATTTCCCCAGCTTAGTGTCTACATATCTGTTTATAACATGGTTAGGGTTGTCTAGGATGTACTGTACTCTGTGAGTTATTTAGGCCTCACGGAGCTCGGCTGGTAGGTGACCGAGCGATGTAATAGGCCCCTGTCTCATCAACAGAACGTATTATATAAATGGGTCAATACATCTGATATTATATTCAGATTCACCACCCTGTAACTTTCCACTGTCTATGAGTAAGACATGAGATGGACACGTGAGCGGGCAACTTACCCAAGAGGGCGAGACCCATAGCTCAGCATTTCTGTAAGCACGCACTGCGATGCCCCTAAGCTTCAGTAGCTCACCTCAACTCATATCGTAAGGACGTGACCTAACGTTTATCATACATAAACGCCGTCCCTTTCTCATTCACTCCTAGACAGTGAGACTTACGGTTGATATACACTCAGGAATTATATATACAACCTTTTATAATAAAACAAAGGAACTACCGTTTTGGTTTCGTTACTTAAAACCCAAATATAAATATGTGTGAACGGACTGGTTAATTGGACAAGCAGCCGATTCAGCAATATCTCAATCAGCTATGCTGATGATATTCTTATACATACTAAAACTCTTCGTGAAATGCAAACCACCCTGAACTATGTATACGCAGCCTGTGAGAACCTCGGTCTTATTATCTCCACTGAGAAAACTAAGGTGTTCAACAAACAAGCTGGTAACAGCAAACGCGGCCCCGCCAAGTTCAAAAAAGTTAACAACACTATTGACTCTGTTTCTTCTTTTAAATATCTTGGTGTTTCCGTTCCTTGTACCCTACCTGCCATACAACAGCTAACCCGCCAATGTACTGACGGACTGAGACCTCTTAGAAGTGTAGTGGGGTACAGCCCGCACTATGGTGCTAATATTAGAATTGTTAAAACAATGTACCTAGGCTATATAAGGTCTCTGATAGATTACCACGCACCAGCCCTGGACCTTAATGACGGGAAAGGCGTTGACAAGCTCGAGAAAATGCAAAATAAAGCCCTCAGAATTATCCTAGGATGTCCCATGAGCACTAAAGTACTTAAAATGAGGAAAGAACTAGGTATACCCAGTGTTAAAATAGAATAATTGAAGTCAACCTCATGATAGCCCTGAGGCTTCTGCGTGGTGATCCTGATAACATTGTTTCCTTAAAATTGCTAGAATGTATGAACCATGGGACTATTGAGTCTAAATGGATCCAAACTACAGCTACACATATGAAGATGTTTGGACTAGACCACCTGTACAAAGTTGAGACACAACAGCACTTCCTGCCACCCTGGCGGACAGTTCCCTTCGATATCACAATACCGACATATCCGCCTAAAAAACTAATTATACAAAGCATTTATCTCCAACACACTGCCAAATTGAGAGCTCTTGAACACATACACACTCTACAGACTGATGATGACATCACACAGACCATCTACACTGATGGATCTCTTAACACCGCCTGTGGGAGGGCTGGAAGTGCTATTGTTATGAATCAACCTGACGGTAATATAATTGAGAAGGGAGTTAGAATTAACAACTGGGTATCCACTCTACAAACTGAATTAGATGCCATACTCAGCTATTAAATTCATTGAAACCACTGTTACTGACAGTATCATCATCACTGACGCTCTATCCTCACTACTTGCCCTTGACACCCTCGACTCAGGTTGTCACGCTCTTGTCTCTGAAGCCAGACACAAATATGCGTGCCTTGTTGACCAGGATGTCAAGGTCAAACTGTTGTGGATCCCCTCTCACATAGTCTTCATAAAACATGACAAAGTTGATGCTCTCGCCAAACTCGCGTCTAACAAAGACACCGTTGAATACAATTTGGGTCTGTTGTCATGGTCACGTTGACTGCTAGTCTATTTAATTAATGATTCTTATTAAACTCCACGACCGCCAAACATGAGTGGGTAAGCAACCCCTGAGAAGAAGATGTGTTTTCCCCATACACACTACACTTGTGTTTCCTCCCAGAGTCCCTCCTTTGTGAAGACAGTTATCAATGCGTTGTTTATTCCACTTTCTCCTGGGAAGCTCAATCTTGAATTAGTCTGTGTAAATCAACTCGAGTAATTCGCCAGACCTTTGTCAACTGAGGGTCATCTTTGAATGAGTAACAGTTAGAGTTGTTCGTAATCTCTGTCATTGCGTGAGTAGCTATCACTGGCAACTCAGGGATATACATACTGAGGCAGGCATAACAACGGTCGTGAACAGTGTTCCACCTTGGGACACTCAACATAACATAACATAAGAACATAAGAAAATGTCCACCAAGTGTATGTTGGGGATAATTAGTTGGAAATAATTATCCCATGTTGGGTAGTGGACCCATGTATCTACTGGTTTCAGTATTAACGTGTATGTTGAGTAAAGTCTTGTATCTGTACTGTAATGCCATGTACCACCAGTAGAGTGAGATGTACAGGAATCTACAAAGAGTGCAATGTACTATGTATTGGGAGTAGGGCCAAGTAACTGGTCCTGCTATGAAATGTAATGTAACACCAGTAAGGTTGTGTGTAGCAAGAGTGTAAGATCTGAGTTGTTATATATATATATATATGTTTATATGCTGCCTTTATTGAATATACTGTATATACATTATATATTATGTTACTTCTTACCAAAGTCAGAAAGTGTTTAGGCTTGTGTAAACACGAAATGTGTTAGGCACGTTGTAACCAACAACAGAGAATAAACGCCCCAGCCAGACTGACCATGTGACTTGTCATTCTCCCATTAAATAACGCAAGATACTACACTGGCGACGAGGATGGGATTCACAAAGTGTTGGTGAAGTCCTTGAAGAGAGGATAGTGACCACTGAAGGGAAGGCTACTCTGAACCTGGAGAATTTAAGTGAAGAGAGCAACCATGGCTGGCGTCAGTGGATACATCGGACGATTGGGGGAGTCTGATGCAGACAAGGAAGATTTCACATCATATTGTGAGAGAATGGACTTCTTCTTTCTGGCAAATGAATTAATGGACGACGGTGGTGATGCTCAGAAGAAGAAAGGCCCTTGAAGAGAAAAGGAAGGCAATCTTTTTGACAGAGGTAGGAGCTAATGTTTATTCTACTCTGGTCAATCTGCTTACTCCAGACAAACCCAAGGACTCCTCACTGATTCAGATTACCAAGATTCTGAAGCAACATTTTGATCCTGCTCCACTTGAGATCGCTGAAAGTTACAGATTTGGCACCAGAGATAGAGGTAAAGATGAATCAGTAAGTAATTATATAGTAGCTTTGAAGAAGTTATCCATTCACTGTAACTTTGGACAGTTCTTGAACCGAGCTCTAAGAGACAGGTTTGTAATAGGCCTGAATTATGAAAAAATACAGAATAAGTTAATGAACACCACTAACTTAACTTTTGAAAGTGCATGTCAGATAGCTACAAGCATGGAATTGGCCGAGAAAAACACCAGAGAATTTGTTCCCAATGCTGGTAGTGAAACAGTTAGCAGTAGTGGCTCAGTGTGTAAAGTAACTGTAGCTAAAAGGAATAAGTATACCACAAAACAAGGAACACATGCTGATTTAAAATGTAAGAGGTGCCGAGGGAAACATGAAAGCTTTCAGTGTAAGTTCAAGAATTCAAAATGTTACAATTGTCAACGTATTGGACATATTGCTCCTGCCTGTAGAAGTGATAGAGGTAGAGTATATGCCGTTGAAGGTGGAGAGAAGGAAATGAAAAACAGTATTCATGAGAGTGTTAGTAATTTTGGATCTGATAATGATGAGAGTGCCCATGTGTTTACTATTTACACCAGTCGTGAAGAGAAAGTTAAACATAGGTATATTGTGGACTTGTGTATTAATGACACACCTGTAACCATGGAAATGGATACTGCAGCTCATTTCTCCATAATGAGTAAAGATATGTATGAGCAACTATTTGCGCATGTGCCTTTAGAAGACTCAGGTATCAAGTTGAGAACTTATACTGGAGAGATCGGACCTGCCCCAAATGGAAGGAGGAATGCAGGATAGCCAAGGCTCGACTCTACAAGAAACTGAGCTACAAAGAGGCTCTCCTTGCTGTACGCTCCCAAGACAAGAAAAAACCAGAAGAAAAAAAATTCAAGAAAAGAAAACCCAAGAAAAGAAAACTCAAGAAAAGACACACGCCACTAAGAATCAAGAACACCACGAGGCCCGTGGAGCTGAAGCCCACGTGGTCAACCTCACTGTCACCGACTTCTTCCACACCCATGAAGACCTAATGCACGAAGAAGACGAAGAACAAGACCCAAACACGAATGAATGGACACTTCAAGAGAGCAAGAGGAGGAGGAGAGTAAGAAGAAAATCAACTTCAAGCTAACAAGAATACCAAGACACAAGACCAAGACATTTCCTCCAAACAAGAAAACAACACACACAATCAAGCCGACCAAGTACTGAGAAACCACAGCCCAACCCAACACGCACCTAACGCTTGACCTGACGCTCACCTGACTCTGTCCTCCCGCCTCCTCGCCGCATCCGGGCGAGTTGCTGCTGCCTCCAACTTAAACTCCCTCACACAAGCTGTGTTTAGCCACGGCACCTTTACCTCCTTCTAAAATTCACTTCAATCCTCCCTTTATCCTTCCCCTGAACCTCCTTCCCCCCCTGTCACTAGCATTTATGTCATGTCATGTCATGCTGTACGCTGATTGGCTGGTAGGCGCGCGGCAGGGGCTCAGTTGGGAGTTGTAGGGGAGAGGATCCACTACAGACTCTTATATAGAATCAGAGAACACATGTCTCCTAACATAAATGGCTTCACCCATGGTAAAGGTGTACATAATTGCATCACCACATTCCTAACTGTGCATGGTGATGAAAGGCACAGATACACCACATTTCTTGACCTAAATGCTGCATTTGATATTGCCAATAGGCAACTGATATTGTACGAACTAGCCAAAATGGATATAGGAGGTAGGCTGTTGCACTGGATAAGTGGTTACCTAACCAACTGCTGCACTGTTTCAGGGTTACAAAAGTGAAGTTAAGGATATGCACCTTGGTACCCCTCAAGGTGGAGTACTTAGCCCCACTTTGTTCAATGTTCTTATGAATGCATTATTAAGTTTAATACCAGAGAGCCCCAGCAATGTCTGGGATCTCAGCGAGTTGCACGGGCATACCCTTCTCGGCGAAGGTGATCTTGATGTCACCATGGAGCTTCAGTCGCTCCACCTTGGTAACCCCCATGATCCCATTAGTTTCAAAGAACTTCTTGAGAGCTAGGAGGTTTAATTTCTTGGGCAGGTTGGCGTATCCGGACGTATCCGCGCCACGTTGTCAAACTCGTAACCGTTCATGGTGAGAGAGGGTCGCGTACAGCCTAGAACTAGAACTAGAAAAATGCTAGTGACAGGGGGGAAGGAGGTTCAGAGGAAGAATAAAGGGAGGATGGAAGTGAATTTTAGAAGGAGAGAACAGGTGCAGTGGCTAAACACCGCTTGCGTGAGGGGGTAGGCAAAATGCCCTGAGGGTGCAACAACCACAATCAGGACGAGGCAGAGGGAGGGCGGGAGCAGGTCCGGGCAAGCAAAGGGCCAACGCGGGTGTTCTGATTGTCGTCTTAGCCTAGGCAGTGTTGGTAAAACGTAGGAAGAACCGCCCCGCCACGGCGGCGGCGCAAGCCGAGAAACGCAGGTGGACGGACGCACAGGCAGCACACGATCAAATCAAACAGAGAAGGTGAAAATATAGAAATTTTGCTAGTCGTAGGGTTGTTTGGAGAGAGATGAAGGTAAAGTCTTTGAGCTATGTCAAAGAGGAACGGAGCGAGTTGGAGGAAGGGTTTTTGAATCTTTGAGCTTGAAATGTCAAAGTATTCATAGTAAGGAAGGATGAGCGTATCGTAGGAGAGTTTTTAGTAATAGCAGCAGACAGATTTGAGCTTTTTTGTCAAATTATGAACGGAGACGAGAATGAGATATAGGTTGAGTGGTTTCAGTCTAGAGTTAGGTCAATTTTATTAAGAATTGGATGTCACAGACGTTGGGTATGTTTGATTAGGTTCTGAGAGTTGTGGGTCTTTTAGCTATGTCAGAGAGAAATGGAGAGAGTTGGAGGAAGAGTTTAGAATCTTTGAGTTTGAAATGTCAAAGTATTCGTAGTGAGGAAGGATGAGTGTATCGTAGGAGAGTTGTTTAGTAATGGCAGGAGGCAGATTTGAGCTATGTCAAATTGTGAACGGAGATGAGAGTGAGATATAGGTTGTTAGGTTTCAGTCTTGAGTTAGGTCGATTTTGGTAAGGTGGCTTTGTCTGGCGGGGGGGGGATGTTGTGTTTGGAGATTGGTTGAGGGAGGGGGGGAGTTTGTGTTTGGGGATTGATGGGGGTGGCGGTTGTATGTTAATTTAAGGTGAATTAAAATTGCTTAAGGGGGGTTGTTGTGTGAGTGTGTATGTGTTTGCATGTAAATGTAAGGGGAGAGAGGGAGGGTTAGGATAATGTTATAAGGTCAGGTATGGTTCGGTTGTCGGGAGGAGGGGGGAGGAGAGGAGAGGAGAAGGGAGGCGAAAGGGGGAAAGGGGGGCTTTGGAGGTTCTTGGGTTAATTTATGGTATGGTAGGATTTCTTAGGAATGATATGTTTTGTGTTGCTAATGAATAGTTGTATTGCGTCATATGTTTTTATTTATTTATTTATTTATTTTATTTATTTATTTATTTATTTTTATTAGGAGGGTCAAAGGGGCTTGTTAGAAAGGTCGGGTATATTAAGTTTTTATTTTGGGAGGATTGTAGGTATTGATTTCTAAGAGGGGTTGTGAGTAAGGTTGGGTAGGTTAAGTTTTTCTTTTGGGAGGATTGAAGGTGTTGATTAGTGATTGGATGGAGAGTTAGCATTTTGTTTTTTGTTTTTTTTAGAAGGGATTGTGAGTAAGGTTGGGTGGATTAAGTTTTTCTTTTGGGAGGATTGTAGGTTTTGTTAGTGGTTGGCAGAGTTGGGTTAATTATTGCATTCTTTCTTTCCTTTGGCTAGTAAAGGACTTCTGCAATTGCGTGGTAGGCTCTTGCAGGTATTGTGAGTTGGGTTAATTATTGCATTCATTCTTTCCTTTGGCTAGTAAAGGACTTCTGCAATTGCGAACTAGAACTAGAAAAATGCTAGTGACAGGGGGGAAGGAGGTTCAGAGGAAGAATAAAGGGAGGATGGAAGTTAATTTTAGAAGGAGAGAACAGGTGCAGTGGCTAAACACCGCTTGCGTGAGGGGGTAGGCAAAATGCCCTGAGGGTGCAACAACAACAATCAGGACGAGGCAGAGGGAGGGCGGGAGCAGGTCCGAGCAAGCAAAGGGCCAACGCGGGTGTTCTGATTGTCGTCTTAGCTCGGGCAGTGTTGGCAGAGCGTAGGAAGAACCGCCCCGCCACGGCGGCGGCGCAAGCCGAGAAACGCAGGTGGACGGACGCACAGGCACACACGATCAAAGTAAACAGAGAAGGTGAAAATATAGAAATTTTGCTAGTCGTAGGGTTGTTTGGATAAAGATGAAGGTAAAGTCTTTGAGCTATGTCAAAGAGGAACGGAGCGAGTTGGAGGAAGGGTTTTTGAATCTTTGAGCTTGAAATGTCAAAGTATTCATAGTAAGGAAGGATGAGCGTATCGTAGGAGAGTTTTTAGTAATAGCAGCAGACAGATTTGAGCTTTTTTGTCAAATTATGAACGGAGACGAGAATGAGATATAGGCTGAATGGTTTCAGTCTTGAGTTAGGTCGATTTTATTGAGAATTGGATGTCACAGACGTTGGGTATGTTTTGATTTGTTTCTGAGAGTTGTGGGTCTTTCAGCTATGTCAGAGAGAAATGGAGAGAGTTGGAGGAAGAGTTTTGAATCTTTGAGCTTGAAATGTCAAAGTATTCGTAGTAAGGAAGGATGAGTGTATCGTAGGAGAGTTATTTAGTAATAGCAGGGGACAGATTTGAGCTTTGTCAAATTGTGAACGGAGATGAGAGTGAGATATAGGTTGTTTGGTTTCAGTCTTGAGTTAGGTCGATAATGTTGACAGTGGCTGGTATAGAGGTTGGGTATGTTTGATTTGGTTTTGGAGAGTTGTGGTGTTATGAGAGGCTTTGTCTGGCGGGGGTGGGGGAGTTTGTGTTTGGGGATTGGCGGGGGTGGAGGTTGTATGTTGAGTTGAGGTGAATTAGAATTGCTTCGGGGGGGTTGTTGTGTGAGTGTGTATGCGTTTGCGTGGAAATGTAGTAAGGGGAGAGGGGGAGGGTTAGGATAATTGTTATAAGGTCAGGTATGGTTCGGTTGTCGGGAGGAGGGGGGAGGAGAGGAGAGGAGAGGGGAGGCGAGGAGAGGAGAGGGGGGCTTTGGAGGTTGTTGGGTTAATTTATAGTATGGAAGGATTCCTTAGGTGTGATATGATTTGTGTTGCTAATGAATAGTTGTATTGAGTCATAGGTTTTTTTTTTTTTTTTTTTTTTTAGGAGGTCGAAGGGGCTTGTTAGAAGGTCGGGTATATTAAGTTTTTCTTTTGGGAGGATTGAAGGTGTTGATTAGTGATTGGATAGTGAGTTAGCTTTTTTTTTTTTTTTTTTTTTTTGAGGATTGTGAGTACGATTGGGTGGGTTAAGTTTTTCTTTTGGGAGGATTGAAGGTGTTGATTAGTGATTGGATGGAGAGTTAGCATTTTTTTTTTTTTTTATAGGAGGGATTGTGAGTAAGGTTGGGTGGGTTAAGTTTTTCTTTTGGGAGGATTGTAGGTTTTGTTAGTAGTTGGCAGAGTTGGGTTAATCATTGCATTCTTTCTTCCCTTTGGCTAGTAAAGGACTTCTGCAATTGCGGTAGGCTCTTGCAGGTATTGTGAGTTCTGGCCCCATTCTTGAGGGAGAGGGTTTGTGTACAGGTACATTGCACCCCTCCCCGACCTTATTGGCTAAAGGAGGCGTTCAATGTCGTCTGCAATTTGGTACCGTTTTTATTAGCCACACCTCTCCGACCTTATTGGCTAAGGGAGGTGCCCATAAAACAGTGTAGGTAACATTCTTGAGGGAGAGGGCTTGCGTACAGGCACTGTGGAACTCTCCCCGACCTTATTGGCTAAGGGAAACGTACATGTCATCCGAGTTAGTATGGGATGGGTAAGTTAGGTATTTGTTTTGGGAGGAGTGATAGGGTGTGGTTAGTTAATGGTAGAATGGTTATTTATTATTTTGTGTGGGATTGCTAGTAACGGCTGGGTATGTTAGGTTTTTATTTTGGGAGGAGTGATAGGGTGTGGTTAGTTAACGGTAGAATGGTTATTTTTTATTTTGTGTGGGATTGCTAGTAACGGCTGGGTATGTTAGGTTTTTATTTTGGGGGGATTGTTAGGGTCTTTTCTTTTCTTTTGTTTGGGGGGGGAGTGTTAGTGCAGGTTGAGTGGGTTAGTTTTTTTTTTTTTTTTTTTTTTTTGTCAGAGTGGTCTTGAGTTTGAGTAGGTGGCGTGGGGTTTGGAGTGAAGGGGGTTTGGTACCAGCTACGCCGAGAGACTAGGTCTATGCAGTGGACGTAGGGGTACGATCGCCGACCTAGTCTCGACCTTCAACTTCCAGCTCAGCATCAAAGAGCTTCACACCTTATGCGTCCTCTCCCGTGATTGGCCCTCGCGCTACGAGCGCCTTAGATCCTGAGGTTTCTAAATCTCATAAATACAACCCCGGCTGGCCAGGGAGGTCAGCCAGCCTTCGCCGTGAACGGACCTCTCCTCAGACCCCTCACCGCCAAAGCAGCCAGCCTTCTTTCTACTGTTGACGACAGGACTACAACTCGACCTCTCTGCCTACCACTGGACTTCCCAGAAATCATGTTTGGGGCAACGTCCCTTGGGGGCCTCCGCCTTTGGAAACGACCACGACTGCCGCCGGACTACCTCACGAAAGTTCAGGACTGTCAACTCTAGTTAGCCCTCCCCCTCCTACTGGGGGGCAGCTATTAATTGGCAGTACTGACGTGGTTTGAGGTCTTTCCCTCTTGCTGAAATCCTTCCTTACTTACCCTGGCCGAGGCACCCGCTTATATTTAAGTATTCGTGCTAGAGCCCCTCCAGTGGAGCACACCTCACAGTAGGTGGGATTGTGTGTGTCCGTTCGAGGTCGTGGGAACACAGGATAATCCAGCTGTGGAAAAACAGTGATAGTGCAGTTACACCACTGTCCATGGGTCGCCTATAGGTACACTAAGAAGGGTCTTGAAGACACAAACAAATAAACCATGGCTACCAAGGTTAGACTCAAGATCATAGACAAGAGAACAGCCCCTTCACGTTCTCAGATAACTGAAACAACGTATGGTACACTCAATGTACCCTTCACAAGGATTTTCTCATCGAACGATGGATACACTGCAATATGCAAGTACTACAGGGACGCAGATTCCATTCTGAGCCCTGAGGGAATGCAAGCCTTTGGAGACATAGGACTCCAGGTCATCATGCTACCAGAGGTTACAGCAAAAAGATCAGTATTTGTACGTGGACTTGACTACGAATTTGGAAAGCACACGGTACAAGAAATAAAAGAAGAACTAGAAATAAAAAACAACTTGTTAAAAGTCGAAGAAGTGGTAAAAATAAAGCAATATACACACTGCTTAAAGCTGAGATTCACTGATACTTCAATGGCAGACAAGGCCCTGGAATCTGGAATCTAAGGGTTCAACATGTCAGTACTTCCGAAACAACTAGAAAAGGAGAAATACGTTAATATTCTCACTTGCTTTATCTGCTATGCACATGAATCTCATGCAACAAAAGACTGTCCTCAAAAGGAACTTAAAATATGCTCTGAATGCGCAGAAGAAGGCCATACTTTCCGGGACTGCAAGAATCAAGCCAAAGCTTGTATAAACCCACAGAACCCTAGCAATGGCCTGTCCATACAAAAAGAAAATAATAAATTAAAAAGTAGCAAAGGAAAAACAACAACAAGAACAGAAGGAGAATACAACATATGCTGCTATTGCAAAGAAAGTAGTTGAAGAAACAACACAACCACAGAATACCACTAAAATTGTACTGAGCGAAATACGAGACTACAAAGTGCTCATCTGCCTATTATACTCGCACATAATGAACATAGGGAACCCAGGCACGTTCGAAACAGAAATGAACAAAATGCTTGGAAGAAACAATCTCCCAACAATGAGTTTCCCAGCCAACCCAGCTTCTGGATCTGTGCTACAAGCGTCCCGCCTAACCAACCCAAATGCACCACAGGAGACAGTCAACGCAGAAGAAAAAGGAGCAGCAGAGCAAACACCAGCAGCAAACAGTGCACGAAACAAACGAAGCTGACAAGGCTAAGTCACAAATGAGTGAAACATCCACCCAAAGTACAGTAGAGAGGCAGGACCTTCAAAATGACATCCAAAGAGAGACAGGAGCCGTAAGGAAAAAAGTTACAACAGCAACCATGGATACCCAGGACGAGGAAACGCTCCTGACTTTATAATATGCAGACGATTGTGAACTACAGATTCATTGGTGTGACAAAATATTAGTCCCTAGTGAATGCAAAACGATGCCAGACATTATACTATACTGCCAGATTCTGGGGTCACTAAGTCTAAGGGGATAACTTAACTCTAATCTTAATTTCTAAGGGTCGCTGCCACCAGACCCCCTCTGGACAGCATGTAGCTCGTTAGGTAGCGTGCAGAGTGGACTAGGCATTGGGTTAGGTTTTCCATTGACCAGATCGATAAGGGTAAAGAAGGGTGAAACCATAACATATCATAATTGATTTATTCCTTATAAAACATACTGGTAAAAAACATATACAACCACACTGTGGACCATAACTCCAAGGCCTGTCCCAGGGTATAGCACTGGCGCCTCTAACAACTGCTGTTGTGGTCGGTTACACTCCGACCCGAGGTGGGTTTGGGGTCCTCGGCCCACGAGGTAGTGTAGAGCCGATTAATCATTCCGAATCAGCGCCATCACTCCTATATTGACCACTGCTGGGTATCCACCGGCTCCGAGCGACCGGTGGGTTTCAATTAAGCCCACCCTCGATCTGGAGACAAACGGTGCAGCGTCAGGGGACGCCCTCCCTGGCCATCTTGAGTTTATATACCCCTGAGTTGCCAGTGATCGCTACTCACGCAATGACAATAATCACAACAAACTAACTGTTACTCATTCAAAGATGACCCTCAGTTGACAAAGGTCTGGCGAATTACTAAAGTTGATTTAAACAGACTAATTCAAGGTTGCGTTTGCCAGTAGAGAGTGCAATAAACGTAGTGACAACTGTGTTCGAAGGCGGGACTTACTGGGAGTGATCCTGAGGGTAAACCAGGTGGGAAATACACGTCTCTCCTGAGATTCTACAAGCGCGGTGGATTTGAATATTATGCAGCATAATATGAATTAAAATGGGTTTTTAGGAATGACAATGATGTGCCCAGTACAATACAAGCCATAACGAAACAAGAACTAAAATGGACTTACTCCAACGAAAAATACTCTGAAGCACTTGTGGAAGCTTACCTGATAAATCAAAGAATTAAAATAAGGAGACACAACTTCAAAAAAGAAGAAGAATGGAAATTCCAAAGAAATCGTAAAGGACTGGTTCCGAACAAGAGATCGCCACCCGCGCAACAAACAAGAAACAAAAAACCAAAACACAATGAATAACGACGAACACAGAAGACTTACCATCATACAACACAACGTCCGCAACTGGGAAACAAATAAAAACAACCATGCAAACACATACCTCAGCATTGATCCGGACATAATTTTAATAAATAGTCACGGCAATTCAAATTGCAAGAAAATAAAAATATTTGGATATACAGCCTACCAAAGAAATAAAACAGAGGAATTAAATGATGGCGTGGCCATTGCTGTAAAACACAGACTCAAACATCAAATCATCGAAGATTTTCAGGATGAATTCCTGGGAATCAAAATAACTACCACACTTGGAGAAATAGCAATAGCCACAGCATATTTCCCGCTAAGAAGGAACTACCTACCGGCCCCAGACTTGATAAAACTATTGAACTTCAACTGCCCAACTTATATAATAGGAGATCTGAACCCAAGACATCCAATATTCGGCCACGGAAACAGGAACAGGGTGGGCACTGCACTGCATACCATAATGAGCACGGGGAAGCTGATCCACCTTGGACCACAGTTCACCACATTCATTGGCATCAACAAAACAACAACCCCAAACATAGTCTTCACCAATAACAAGGCATTCCTGAATTACCACATAAAACAAGGACCACTAACTACCAGCGACCACATTCCAATGATAATAAAACTATCCACAAGCCCAATCCAAGTACCAACAACCCCACGTTTCCAAATGCAAAAAGCAGACTGGGAAGGCTACAGGAAGCAACTAGAACAAGTTAAGATTCCAGATCTCCAAGGAAAAATATTAGAAGATATAGACAACGAAACAGATACCTTATCGAACGCTACCACACATCAGGACATCTCATGAATTGCGAATGGTCCAAGTACAATACAATAACATAATGATGTACATACAAAACTATCCACCAACAACAGAGCTTATTAGAAACTTAAGGCAAATACAACAAAAGTTAAGAGATGAAAGCCTGATAGCACACCAACAGATATGGAACGAACTAATAAACAACCTGGATACCACAAGAAATGACAAGAACTTCTGGCAGAATGTAAACAAAATTCTAGGAAACGACAAACCCCAACAAAAGTACATAAAAGACCAAAACGGGAAAAACTCTTTGAAGAAAAAGAGATAGAATCCGCATACAGGAGAGAATGGAAAAAAGTATTTCAAATATCAGAAGAAGAAAACGAGCAATTTGATGAGGAACATGAAAATCACATCTGCAGAGAAATGGCTGAAATGATACACAGGATAACCCTATACCATGTGGTGGACAAAACCAGGCTCAACCTGACAGAACCAATTACAGAAGGAGAACTGCTACACTACATCAGACACACTAAAGAAAAAGCACCAGGATTTACAAAAATCACAAGAAATATGATCCTATACCTACCCAACAACTGCACACAAGGCTGTCATGGTCACGTTAACTGCTAGTCTATTTAACTAATGATTCTTATTAAACTCCACGACCGCAAAACATGATTGGGTTAGCAACCCCTGAGAAGACGTGTTTTTCCCCATAGACGCTACACTTGTGTTCCCTCACCTTTGTGAAGACAGTTGTCGATCAGTTGTTATTCCTCTTTCTCCTGGGAAGCTCAATCTTGAATTAGTCTGTGTATATGAACTCAAGTAATTTGCCAGACCTTTGTCAACTGAGGGTCATCTTTGAATGAGTAACAGTTAGAGTTGTTTGTAATTATTGTCATTGCGTGAGTAGCGATCACTGGCAACTCAGGGATATATATACCCACGCAGCAGGACGAGCATCCCTTGGTCGCCAGCCAGCCTTCTCCGTGAACGGACCTCTCTTCTGACCCTTCACTGCTAAGCAGCCAGCCTTCTTTCTACTGTAGACGACCTGACTACAACTCGATCTCTCTGTCGATCACTGGCCTTCCGAGAAATCTTTTTAGGGGCAACACCCCTTGGGGGTATCCGCCTTTGGAAACGACCACGACTGTCACCGGACTACCTCACGAGCGTTCACGACTGTCAACTCCAGTTAGCCCTCCCCACGGGTAGAGTGAGTGACCCACACTCCTGCTGGAGGGCAGCTATTGATTGGCAGTACTGACGTGGTTTGAGGTCTTTCTCTCTTGCTGAAATCCTTCCTTACTTACCCTGGCCGAGGCACCTGCTTATATTTAAGTATTCGTGCTAGAGCCCCTCCAGTGGAGCACACCTCACAGTAGGTGGGATTGTGTGTGTCCGTTGGAGGTCGGGGAACACAGGCCAATCCGGCAGTGGAAAAACAGTGATAGTGCAGTTACACCACTGTCCGGGGGTCGCCTATAGGCACACTAAGAAGGGTCTTCAATAACCTTCTTTATCACCCACAATTATATGCTAGGAAAACACAAACAAATAAACCAATGGCTACCAAGGTTAGACTCAAGATTATAGACAAGAGAACAGCCCCTTCACGTTCTCAGATAACTGAAACAGCGTATGGTACACTCAATGTACCCTTCACAAGGATTTTCTCCTCGAACGATGGATACACTGCAATATGCAGGGACTACAGGGATGCGGATACCATTCTGAGCCCTGAGGGAATGCAATCCTTTGGAGACATAGGACTCCAGGTCCTTATGCCACCAGAGGTTAAAGCAAAAAGATCAGTATTTGTACGTTTACTTGACTACGAATTTGGTAAGCACTCGACACAAGAAATAAAAGAAGAACTAGAAATAAAAAACAACTGGTTAAAAATTGAAGAAGTGGTAAAAATAAAGCAATACACTCATTGCCTAAAGCTGAGATTCACTGACACTTCAATGGCAGACAAGGTCCTGGAATCTGGAATCTTGGGGTTCAACATGTCAGTACTCCCTAAACAACTAGAAAGGGAGAAATATGTTAATATTCTCACCTGCTTCATCTGCTATGCCAATGAATCACATGCAACAAAAGACTGTCCTCAAAAGGAACTTAAAATATGCTCTGAATGTGCAGAAGAAGGCCATACCTTCCGGGACTGCAAGAATCAATCCAAAGCTTGTATAAACTGTAAAAATCAGAAGGAACCTGGATATAAGACCCACAGAACCCTGGCAATGGCCTGTCCATACAAGAAGAAAATAATAATGAAAAAGTAGCAAAGGAAAAACAACAACAAGAACAGAAGGAGAATACAACATATGCTGCTATTGCAAAGAAAGTAGTTGAAGAAACAACACAACCACAGAATACCACCAAAATTGTACTGAGCGAAATACGAGACTACAAAGTGCTCATCTGCCTATTATACTCTCACATAATGAACATAGGGAACCCAGGCACGTTCGAAATAGAAATGAACAAAATGCTTGGAAGAAACAACCTCCCAATAATGAGTTTCCCAGCGAACCCAGATTCCGGATCTGTGCTACAAGCGTCCAGCTTAACCAACCCAGATGCACCACAAGAGACAGTCAACGCAGAAGAAAAAGGAGCAACGGAGCAAACACCAGCCGCAACAGTACACGAAACAAACGAAGCTGACAAGGCAAAGTCACAAAGGATTGAAACATCCACCCAAAGTACAGCAGAGAGGCAGGACCTTCAAAATAACATCCAAAGAGAGACAGGAGCCGTAAGGAAAAAAGTCTCAACAGCAACCATGGATACCCAGGGCGAGGAAACGCTACTGACTTTAGAATGTGCAGATGACTGTGAACTACAGCTTCACTGGTGTGACAAAATATTTATCCCTAATGAATGCAAAACGATGCCAGACATTATACAAGCCATAACAAAACAAGAACTAAAATGGACCTACTCTAACGATAAATACTCTGAAGCACTAGTGGAAGCTTACCTGATAAACCAAAGGATTAAAATAAGGAGACACAACTTCAAAAAAGAAGAACAATGGAAATTCCAAAGAATCCGTAACGGACTGGTTCCGGACAAGAGATCGCCATCCGAGCAACAAACAAGAAACAAAAAATCAAAACACAATGAATAAAGAAAAACCCAGAACACTTACCATCATACAACACAACGTCCGCAACTGGGAAACAAATAAAAACAACCTTGCAAACACATACCTCAGCATTGATCCGGACATAATTTTAATAAATAGTCACGGCAATTCAAATTCCAAGAAAATAAAAATATTTGGATATACAACCTACCAAAGAAATAAAACAGAAGAATTAAATGATGGCGTGGCCATTGCTGTAAAACACAGACTCAAACATCAAATCATCGACGAATTCCAGGATGAATTCCTGGGAATCAAAATAACTACCACACTAGGAGAAATAGCAATAGCCACAGCATATTTACCGCCAAGACGGAACTACCTGCCGGCCCCAGACTTGATAAAACTATTGAACTACAACTGCCCAACATATATAATAGGAGATCTGAACCCAAGACATCCAATATTCGGCCACGGAAACAGGAACAGGGTGGGCACTGCACTGCATACCATAATGAACACAGGGAAGCTGATCCACCTAGGACCACACTTCACCACATTTATTGGCAATAACAAAACAACAACCCCAAACATAGTCTTCACCAATAACAAGGCATTCCTGAATTACCATATAAAACAAGGACCACTAACTACCAGCGACCACATTCCAATGATAATAAAACTATCCACAAGCCCAATCCAAGTACCAACTACCCCACGTTTCCAAATGCAAAAAGCAGACTGGGAAGGCTACAGGAAGCAACTAGAACAAGTTAAGATCCCAGATCTCCAAGGCAAAACACTAGAAGATATTGACAACGAAACAGATACCCTTATACGTAACATTAAAAAGGCAACAGTAAACAACATACCAATCACAACATATCGAACGCTACCACACATCAGGACAAGCCATGAATTGCGAATGCTCCAAGTACAATACTGTAGTGGACGTCTCCCCTACAATTGCTTATCGCATTCCAATGTCACCATATCCTAGCAACCAAGCGAGCGGTGACACCAGATGGTACGGTAACTTAGCAACGAAACTAGTCACGGGCGACTTTCTCGGGTTTTCCCAACATGACTCATCGCGGCTGCTGGGTATATAAGCTCTGTCTCTCCATTGAGATTCATTCTGCCCATCTTCCTGAACAAGCAACACCTCCTCCAGCAAGCTCCACTCTGTCAGCATTCATTCAACCAGGACGCCAGCATCAGGCAACATCTTCTCTAACGAAGCTCCTGCACATCTACCTCCTTCAACACGCTACTCACCGAACGTCTCTACTGAGCAGCCCCTCACCACACGGCACCTCCAGCACCAGACTGTCTATCATATAACTTATATTATACAAGAAAACCACATTAGAGTTTCCTACCATCCTGAGTGCTAGACAACATTAATATCTCGATACCCCTACAATACAATATCATAATGATGTACATACAAAATTATCCACCAACAACAGAGCTTATTAGGAACTTAAGGCAAATACAACAAAAGTTAAGAGATGAAAGCCTGATAGCACACCAACAGATATGGAACGAACTAATGAACAACCTGGATACCACAAGAAATGACAAGAACTTCTGGCAGAACGTAAACAAAATGCTAGGAAACGACAAGCCTCAACAAAAATACATAAAGGACCAAAACGGGAAAAAACTCTCTGAAGAAAAAGAGAAAGAATCCGCATACAGAAAAGAATGGAAAAAAGTATTTCAAATATCAAAAGAAGAAAATGAGGAATTTGATGAGGAACACGAAAATCATATCTGCAGAGAAATGGCTGAAATGATACACAGGATAACCCCATACCATGTGGTGGACAAAACCAGGCTCAACCTGATAGAACCAATTACAGAAGGAGAACTGCTACACTACATCAGCCACAGTAAAGAAAAAGCACCAGGATTTACAAAAATCATAAGAAATATGATCCTATACCTACCCAATAACTGCACACAAGGCATCCTTGAAATATTTAACTCAGCTTTGGCAAGTGGATACTTCATTGATGCATTTAAAAACGCAAAACTCATATTCATACCGAAACCAGCCAAAGACCACACTCAAGTAATAAACCTTAGACCGATTTCCCTACTTGAAGTTATAGGAAAACTATTTGAAAAGGCAATAAACAAGAGAATCAGAAAACACAGAAGTGAAAACGGACTACTAAACCCCAGACAACATGGATTCACTGAAAAAAAGGGAACACATACTGCACTAGCCATAATCACGGAAACGTTAGCCAACAAGAAAGCAGAAAGAAACCAAGTCAACATTGTATTAAGAGATATTAAGAAAGCGTTCGATAAAGTATGGCACCTAGGATTAAAATTTAAACTGCTTCAATTAAATCTCCCAGAACCAATAGAAAAAATCGCCTGTGACTTCCTAGACGATCGCACGGCACAAATACAAATTGGCAGCTTTATAGGACCACCCATAAAACTGAAAAGTGGAGTACCCCAAGGCAGTGTCCTTTCACCCACGCTGTACAATATCTACACAGCAGACCTACCAGAACCAGCTCCCTACAGTGAATACATAAGTTTTGCAGACGATATCACACAAATCATCACATACCCTGGCAAATCAACAGCAATAATGGCACAACATACTGCCAACGCAATAGAGAACATCAACCAGTACGAAAAAAAGTGGAAGATACAAACGAACACCAACAAGTTTAAAATAATCCCAATCGCTAAAAGGAAAAAAGACCCCATTATAGTAGACAACAAAGTGATTCCATATGCCATGGAAGGCACTGTCCTAGGGCTGAAGATAACAACAAAAGGCTACAAAACATTCATCACCGAAAAACTTGCAAAAACCAGAAACATGGTAACTAAATTAAAACGTTTCAGAAGCCTGTCAGCAAAAAACAAGTTAAAGTTATATAGAGCCTATGTCCAATCCCGACTAGTATATTCGCCATTTCCCCTACATGCAATAAAACAAACAAACATAAGGAAACTGCAGATAATTCAAAACTTAGCCCTAAGGGATGTATATAACATCAGATATCCTGACATAGTCACCAACCGTCAACTACACCAACGAGCCCAAATAGAACCCCTAAACATTTACCTACACGAACACTCAAAAAGAATATGGACAAAGTTAGAAGAAATAGAACCAGGACCAATCAAAGAATGGATGGAAGAGACAGAAGACAGAAGAAGAGAACACTCGTGGTTCCCTAAAAGTAAAAGAAGAGCCCTAGAACCCACACCAACTCCACTCTATTAAAAGATGCAAGGTTACCCCAGTGACAACCTTGGCAGCCAAACCACTTACAACATTAGATCATAAAAAGATAGGATGTTCTTGGCAGAAACACAAGTACCTGCCCTAGACTCCTCACCATTGGCTAGGACATAACACACGAAAATGAAAGGCATAAAATTGCAATAGTTGCTAAACATACAAACACCTGACATAAATATAACACCTAAGACGAAATTTAGCTTAAACACAAACATGAGATAACAGAAGCACTTGGGTTGAGCCCCAAGACCTAGCATTCAACTTCTATTTTCCAATTTCCTCGCTTTTCTTCTGCACTATCCACCAACCCCAAGTCCCTCCAAATTCCACCATTATTCTTCAAGTCCGGTTCCAGCACCACCAATCTACGCACCTGCATCAAGATTTCTTCACACTTTACTTCATCCATCCATCCATCCAGCATCCCTTGACGCCCGTTCCAACATTTTTCTCCAGGTATGTTTATGTGTAGCCATTCAGTTGGATTCAGTCAATTTTAGTGAATATCAGTGTTCATCAGTGTTCATGCTTTAACAGTTGAATTGTCATTCACCCAGTGTAAGAAGTAATATAACGTAAATACGTCTGTCGTTTCTAGACCGAGATTTGTTGTGTTTGTGTTGTCATGCTTCCGTCCCTTGACGCCCGCTCCAACATTTTTCTCCAGATCCCATTGTGATGCTTGCATCACTCAACAACTGCCCCTGATGTAGTAGATACCCAGCAGGGACCATATATGAAACGATGGCACCGATGCCGCCTGATTAATATGCCCAACTGCCTCGTAGTGCCAGACCCCAGACTCGCCATGTGTCTGGCTACCACTGGCCATAACAACAGTCGTGAATCTCAGTGTTCTACCCTGGGACGCACCCTGGAAGTATATGTCCACAGAGAGTGTTGTAACATGTATGTTAGGGATAATTAGATGAAAAGAATTATCCCATGTTGGGTAGTGGACCCATGCATCGGCTGGTTTCAGTATTAACGTGTATGTTGAGTAAAGTCTTGTATCTGTACTGTAATGCCACGTACCACCAGTAGGTGTGAGTAGTAAAGTAATGTACAAGGAGTGCCATGTACTATGTATTGTGAGTAGGGCCAAGGAACTGGTCCTGCTATGTAATGTAATGTGACACCAGTAAGGTTGTGTGCAGCAAGAGTGTAAGATCTGAGTAATTACTGTTGAGTAAAGAAATAAGAAAATAAGAAAATAAGTAAATAAGAAAATAAGTAAAGAAGAAAGTACTGAGTCTGCAATAAGCCCAGGAGTTAAGCCTGGTAGTTATATGCTAATAATATCTCTTTTTTTCCCTTTGATTTCATATTAATAAATTTGTTCTTAGAGTATTTTAGGTGTATTCATTTCTCCCACAGTATTTTACCTGTATTTCCATCCAAGTGACTTGATACCAGAAATACAATATCCATGTGCCTAGACCATGCTACCATAAGAATGACCATGCTACCATAAGAATGACCATGCTACCAAAAGAATATGTGACAAAACTGAGTAAGAGTAAGTACTAAAGACAAGAGAAGTAAGTAAGAAAGGGTGGTGTAGGTGTAGGAAAACACGCGCCCTTACATTGGTGGCAGTGGTGGGATGTAATTTATATGGTACCAAGGTCAGGAAGGATAAAAGTGATACTGTGGGTAATTTTTGTTTCAATGTGAGTTGTAATAACCATTTCTCCATGCAGGTACCTAATCATTTGTAACTAATGATTTCATTTTTTTCAAATTTCAATTGTTTATTCCTTGATAGAGGAAGCGGGATCTTAGTGCTGTCACTAGGTACCCCTGTACAATGACACCAGAAGCATCTGGCAAGTGTGACAAGTATATACAGTATAAATATTATAAAGGGGCTTACTAAAGCCTAAGGCAGGAAGGATATTCCTTTAACACATAATCAATATTATTTACAAAATATCTGACCTGTAATGAGACAAAACTCACAAGAAGAATATTACATATAGGTAGAATATTGATAGTATAAGAGTATAAAAGAGAGGAAGACTTTGGTAGCGTGGCCGTGATAGTTATTTACACTGTCAGTACACTTATCGTATCTTATACGTCAATACACATCTATTACGTTCTTAAGGCGACTTCTCAAACACCGCTTCGTTACAACTCTTTATTAATTACGAACATGACATGGACACATTAATAACACCTTCTATTGAAGTTACTAGGACATTATATTTACGTTACTAGGACATCATATTACGTTACTAGACACTCTGATTCTCGGACACGAACATGAAATGAATACACTTCCCACGTAAGTAACTCATCCCATGGAAAGCTCTGACAAACACTCACGTGACCTAGGGGAGGCCTAGCAGGGAGACTGCTTAGCTGGAACACTGGTGTCGGGAGGGCGACTGCTTAGCTGGGACACTGAGCTTAGCTGGGACACTGGTGTCGGGTGGGCGACTGCTTAGCTGGGACACCGGAGGGAAGTCTCGGTCCTGACCGGAGGCGACTTGCCTCCGGCCTCTGACTTCGGCTCGAGCAGGCCTGGTGGTGTCGTAGCTGGCCACCTTGTTACAAGACAACTACTTCTCTGCGAAATCCCCGAGGGAGGACCAGGACGTCCTATATATTGGGATGCGAGCCGTCAGGTTCAGCTGGCCGGGGGGGCGGCGAAGGGTCTCCTTACATTTGACCCGCAAATGTGCGGTCAGGCCTGGACTTTTTCAGAACTATCTGGGAAAGTCATCAGGTGGGGCCATGTGTATATTGGGAGAGCAACCGTGAGAGTTCCCCTACACTTGACTTCCCAAACGTCGGGTCAGACTGGAGTTTCTGAGATGTAAGGAGAAGTCATCAGGTGGGGCCGTGTGACACGAGAGGCCCTGGTTGATTTGTGGCCCCTTGAGTTGGGCTCCAAGGGTTACATTTGACCTGGCTAATTGTGAGGTCAGGTCCGGCCTTTGTTCAGAGAGTAGGTTATTGTATATTGGAAGAGGGTCGGCTGGTGCCTTCTTACATGTTTTGTTGGGTGACATGTCACATGGGAGGGGAGCTAGTTGATTTGTAACCCCCGGTCCACCGTGAGAGTTACACTTGACCCCCCTAATGTCGGGTCAAGACTGGCCCCCCTCTGCGGTGTAGGACATTGTGTATATTGGGAGAGAGCCGGCTGGTGCCCTCTTACATGTGTGACATGGGAGGGGGAGCTAGTTGATTTACAATCCTTGGTCAACCGCAGAGTTACCCTACACTTTTGACCTAATGTCCGGTCAGACTGGAGTTTCTGAGATGTAAGCTGTGGTCTGACAAACCATCACTACACCTCCCGCCAAGACCAAAGCTTTCATGCTCAGAGAACTGATGATACATTTAAAGTAGACAGTAACATCATGTGCAGTATCTAATATAGTCCCTCAGGCGATAATGCATCCTTACATTTTACAAATAATAACCCTAGAGATGTATGTTTTTCTACTGGCATAGTTTGATCTGACAAAGCTTACTATACCTCCCGCCAAGATTAAAGCTTCTATGACAGGAGAAAAAAATAAAATACATACACAGTAATTGAACATAGAGTGATCTAAAGATCCTTCATATCTAGCATAGTGTCCGAGGCAAACTTGCAAATCACATTCTACAAACAAAAACAGGTGTTACATTGCCTAACCAGGCCGTGTCAAAATAATAATTCATCTCAGTCAGTAAATGGCTACAACATTGTGTTTGGTAATACAAAACATTGATCAAATGA
This sequence comes from Homarus americanus, assembly GCF_018991925.1. Taxonomy (NCBI): domain Eukaryota; kingdom Metazoa; phylum Arthropoda; class Malacostraca; order Decapoda; family Nephropidae; genus Homarus; species Homarus americanus. The sequence goes on along the minus strand of NW_024734414.1, from coordinate 7,976 downwards.
ACTCATAGAAAAAGTGACTAATCTTTTTTAAAAAAACATTCTTTGTAGTACATGTTAACAAAAATCAGAGCATTAAATACAAAATACAAAATGCTCCTACTTCACATGTTAGGGTGTTATATCTTTTTATTACACATCAGCAACATCAACAACATCAGTACATTTGTTGGGTCCAGCATGGCTCAAGTCCTCCATCCAGCTGGTATCTGAAAATAAGGAATGCTGGCAGCACAACAACGGTAGTCGATTGGTCCTTCTGATTATCCACCTTTTCATCGTCGACTTTCTTCTGATGTCAGCACAGCGTCTCTTCTGTCTTCACATAGCACGTTTTTCTTTCTTCAATACCGCACTTTGTAGGTCGTGTCACCACATCTGACTTCTTCTTACTTCCTCCTGGTTTCTATAATATTCCAGATGATTTTTCTGTTCACCTGCGCTTCCTCTACGTTTAGAGCATTTTCATATTCCAGACGATTTTTCTGCTCATCTGCGTTTCTTTATACCTCTTCGTTTTCTGTCATATTCCAGATGAATTTTTCTGCTCCATCTGTATTTCTTTATACATCTTCGTTTTCAACATATTCCAGACGATTTTCTGTTCATCTGCCGACGGCCCTCTCCGGCTGGGATGAAAGCCGGTCCACTGTTTGGGCTGTCGTCTCCTTAGATAACTCGTAAGGCAGGTTCCGCGGACCAGGCCTCGCCCTCCGTACGTGAGTGTCGGCGAGACCAAAGACCGTCCTGTCTTACACCTTCCACAGTGGTGAATCCCTCCCTGGCTGGGCTCACCAGGGTTCGTTGTGTGGCACTTCATTCCACACTCCTTAACTTCCTAGTAGAAAAATATAAACTCTTCTTAATCCTAGACCAGGTAGGACTTGAAAGAAGTGGGGTGGTGCGTGGCGGGGGTGGTGCTGCATTCCTCACGCTGCTTCTTCTCTTCGTATATGTGCTGTGGACGGATTCCGGCTAGCCATGGGGCGGTACTGTGTGTGACATTTGACAGAAACAATCCGAAAGGGATGATGGGTTAGTTGGAAGTGCATTCGCAAAAAAAACAAATATTTACTTTATACGTTACGTCAATGTTTGGTAACTATTATTTCCGTCACGACAATTTTCTCATTAGGCTGGGTCGGGGAGTGAAGCTCTGCTCACTACATTGAATATTATTTATCACTACGCGTCAAAGAGTACATTACAAATCATACTAGCATAAAACCACTCTGAGTGAAGCTCTGTAATTATCGCAATATTAAGTAACACTAACCACCAATTTCGAAGCATAACTCACAGGACAAAACATTGGTGGTCACACGGGCGGGTGGGGCGGGAAACATTCGGCCATGATGCGCGCGTGACCTAGGGAAGGCCTGAGGTGTTGAGTGGCGTAACCGGGACGGGCGCGGGACGGGGCGCGGGGCGGGGCGCGGGGCGGGGCAGGGCGGGGCGGAGCGGGGTAGGGCAGGGCAGGGCGGAGCGAGGCGGGAACGGATGGGTACGGAGGGTGAGGTGAGGGTTAGGACAGGGAGGAGGATGTAGGTTAAAAGACATGTTAAGTTATAATAGTTAGTACAGACACCGCTTCTATCGCTAAAACACAATGGGTACATTTAACACTGACCGACAATTAAAATGCACTTGGGATACTGAGAACTTCACAGAACGCGGGGAACACTGAGAAATTATATTAAGCACTGAACATATTTCTAGAAAAAAAAAATTCGCGCATACCACGACGAGAGACATTTACTTGAGCTGTAACGGTGACACACTAGGCCACTTTTCACGTTACGACGCTACGACACAGGAATTACTTATTACACAATTGTAGACAATACTTAGACTGAAACAAATGAAGGATGAAACGAGCCAGGTGTTATGGCTAACCGAGGGAAGGCGTGAGTTTACGTTAAGTTCGCTGCTACCATTATAATAACTAAGCGAGGGAGGCGTGAATTACATATATAGTTCGCTGTCACCTATAACAAGGGACAAGGAAAGCGTGAATTACATATAGTTCGCTGTCACCTATATAATGTAACTATATCTTGCATGAACTCCTTATCACGCACTTTCGAACAATACTCAAACAACGAGTCAGGTGTTATGGCTAAAATGAGGGAGGGCATGGGTTTACGTTAAGTACACTGTTACCAATAACAAGGGACGAGGGAAGCGTGAATTACGTATAGTTCGCTGTCACCTATAACAAGGGACAAGGAAGGCGTGGGTTACACATAGTACGCTGCCGCCATTGTAATGAGACAAAACTCACAAGAAGAGATTACATATAGGTAGAATATTGATAGTATAAGAGTAAAAGAGAGGAAGATTTTGGTAGCGTGGCCGTGATAGTTATTTACTCTTATCGTACACTGGTCGTGTCTTACACGTCAATACACATCTATTACGTTCTTAAAGGCGACTTCTCAAACACTGCTTCGTTACAACTCTTTATTAATTACGAACATGACATGGACACATTAATAACACCTTCTATTGAAGTTACTAGGACATTATATTTACGTTACTAGGACATCATATTACGTTACTAGACACTCTGATTCTCGGACACGAACATGAAATGAATACACTTCCCACGTAGGTAACTCATCCCATGGAAAGCTCTGACAAACACTCACGTGACCTAGGGGAGGCCTAGCAGGGAGACTGCTTAGCTGGAACACTGGTGTCGGGAGGGCGACTGCTTAGCTGGGACACTGGTATCGGGAGGGCGACTGCTTAGCTGGGACACTGGTATCGGGAGGGCGACTGCTTAGCGGGGACACTGGTGTCGGGTGGGCGACTGCTTAGCTGGGACACCGGAGGGAAGTCTCGGTCCTGACCGGAGGCGACTTGCCTCCGGCCTCTGACTTCGGCTCGAGCAGGCCTGGTGGTGTCGTAGCTGGCCACCTTGTTACAAGACAACATCGCCGAGGGAGGACCAGGACGTCCTATATATTGGGATGCGAGCCGTCAGGTTCAGCTGCCCGGGGGCGGGGGGGGCGGCGAAGGGTCTCCTTACATTTGACCCCGCAAATGTGCGGTCAGGCGTGGACTTTTTCAGAACTATCTGGGAAAGTCATCAGGTGGGGCCGTGTGTATATTGGGAGAGCAACCGTGAGAGTTCCCCTACACTTGACTTCCCAAACGTCGGGTCAGACTGGAGTTTCTGAGATGTAAGGAGAAGTCATCAGGTGGGGCCGTGTGACACGAGAGGCCCTGGTTGATTTGTGGCCCCCTTGAGTTGGGCTCCAAGGGTTACATTTGACCTGGCTAATTGTGAGGTCATGTCCGGCCTTTGTTCAGAGAGTAGGTTATTGTATATTGGAAGAGGGCCGGCTGGTGCCTTCTTACATGTTTTGTTGGGGCCACATGTCACATGGGAGGGGAGCTAGGCTGATTTACAATCCTTGGTCAACCGCAGAGTTACACTTGACCCCCCCTAATGTCGGGTCAAGACTGGCCCCCCTCTGCGGTGTAGGACATTGTGTATATTGGGAGAGAGCCGGCTGGTGCCCTCTTACATGTGTGACATGGGAGGGGGAGCTAGTTGATTTACAATCCTTGGTCAACCACAGAGTTACACTACACTTTGACCTAGGGAAGATTACAAGTTTCTGAGATGTAAGCTGTGGTCTGACAACCCATCACTACAGACCAGTATGGGATGGATCATCGTGTCTCTGTCAGGGAGTCGTGGAGTGGTGGTCCAGCAGGCGTCACGGAAGCGTTGTGTGTGGGGACATCTTAGGAGGTAGTGGATAAGGGTGCTGCTGTCGGGTCTTCTGCATAATGCACAAGAGCATTGCTCAGGGGATGCGGGGATACCAATCTCCCAAGCAAAGTCATACCCAATGATGATACGGGCAGCAATCACGTCCCCTTTCCGCGACCCTTTCCCATAGACGTACGAGAGGTCAGGAAGTTTACGGAGGACATCGTACCAGGTGGGCGGGGAGTCCAGGGGGATGGCTGCTTCCCGAGCTTCTCTCTGTATGCGGCGAATTTGGGTCCTAAGCTGTAAAAGTGTTCGAGGAACAACGTAGTCAGGTGTAGCCTTGTTGCAGCCAGTCTTGGCAAGGCGATCTGCTGCCTCATTCCCCAAGATACCGACATGACTGGGTATCCATAGGAATGTCACAGGACGGCCTGCATCCTGAAGTGTGGATGTTAACCCTCGTATTCGGAGGATGAGGTCCTTATTTTCCCCTGATCCAAATGCGATCCCGTCGAGAGCAGACCTGGAATCGCAGCAGACAAGCAACGGGCAGAAACCATCTGCTTCTTCCTCAGCGAGAAGGGCAGCAAGGAGGGCTATTAGTTCAGCCTGAGTGGAAGATGCCCAGTCAGAAACTCTGAGAGACAGTTTGATAGGCTCAGGGTCATCAGGACGGGAGATGTAGACACCAGCCCCGGCCCTACCTGTAACGGTGTAGAGGACGACCCTACCTGGGGACCAGTGGGCGATCCTGGAGAGGTGGTATTTGCAGAGAATAACAGGATTCACCTGGGATTTCGGGAGCGGTCCACCGAGGGCAATCACTTCAGGTTGAAAATCCAGTCAGGGAGAAGGAGACGGACCAACAGCAGGGGTGACAACAATATCAGGCAGGAGGTCGTGTTCCTGAAGGGCTCGGATGAGTGACCCTCGCCACTGTCTTCTAGATGGAGGTCGGCCTCGGACAGCAGAGTGTAACTAATGAATATTTCAGAGTGCTAATGATTTTGTTCTGTACTTTTTCCAGTGTACAGTATAGTTTGTAATTCTGTGCAAAATTTGTTTTGTGTGGTTACGGAGAAATTGAAAACAGTTCACGGCAAATACTTTGCTCGGAGTTAGGTTAGAACAATTGCCTCGAGAAAATTAGAAATCTGTTTTAAAGTAAAGTGTGCAGTAAAATGTGAATACTTGTGATGTTCAGAGTACTGTATTGAAAAGTGTCTGAGAAACAGAGGTTAGCTACCTAAATTTTTTTTGCAGTCTTTTTGTGAAATCTTAGAAAAGTGTTGATTGTATGCCAAGGTAGTATTTTTTTTTGGGGGGGTGCCTTTCTGCACTGGTACCATAGCAATTGTTGTGATCACTCGAGTTAATACTTTGTTATTTACAGACAATGAGGGACAGTGAACATCTGCCGTGTTAAGAGTGTTGTGGGCAGTGTTGATTTCTGAGTGTACCGGAAGGCCATACTTGTATTAAGGTTATGTAACTGAGTGTTATTTGAAATTGTGACATATTTTGGAGGTATTTGTTTTGATTTCAATTGGAAGTGTTTTAGTATAAGTTGACGTCAGCTTTGAGAAGTGAATTTATTTGTATAACACGAGTTGTGTTATATATTTCCGAGTAGATTGTATTTTTGTGTTTCTATTACAGTATAATTTTAGTACATAGGGCATTAGTTCTAGCAGTGTAGACTTACAGGCATTGTCATTAAGTGTGTTTTATGTTTATTTGAGATCTAATACATTTATAATTTCAGCAATTGCTTTGATGAGTTGAGGACTCTGTGGTGATATGGACATCTGTAAAAGAACGCAATCTTTGAAAATTGATTGTTGAAAGTACATGTAAGGACCCCCATTTGTGAGTACAACAGAGTACATTGTGAAGTGATAACAGTGTTAAAATCACTGCAATTGAAAAGACAGTGAATACTTGTTGAGCATCGAGGGGACAGTCTCGTAAAGTATTACAGTATTACCACTTTATTTTTTGTGAGCGTGACTCTCAGTAATGGAAATGTCTATGATTCTTTTTTAAGTTGTTTGATTTGCTGGAGTACAGTGTAACTTGCGAAGAGTTCCTACAGTGTTGAACTATACAGAGATTGACAATAACAAGTACAGTACTATTGCTTTGAGTGTGCACAGTAAGTTTGTTTTGAAAAGTGACAAAAGAGTACAGTGATGTTTTTCTCGTGTCTTCATCAGTGAAGCAGTAAAGTAACAGTTCACATTCCAATATTATCACTAGGGTAATAAGTAATAAGTTGAGTAGTAATTTGTGCAATAATTTTGAGCCAGTATTTCAAGTGTTTTTGTGTATTAGAAGGACAGTTAGGCAGTAATCCGTTTGTTTTTGAAAGTGTGCACTGTGCCCGTGTTGTGTAGTTACAGTGAGTGTTGTGACCTTGACAGGCATGATGGCCGTCACAAGAGAACAGTTCAGGGCAGTCAGCTCAGAACCTGTGTACAGTAAGTTGATGTGTAGAGTTGAGAAGTACGGGGGTGGAGACATGTTCATTCTCAGGAATGACACCCGGGTTTCACCACCAGTTGCTTCATCAGGTGCATGGCCTGATGGACAAGGAGATGTAGAAGGAAAGAAGAGTGTGGAATGCCTCTCTTGCTAGTTATGTGAGAGACGAGCATCAGTGTTGCCGAGATTTCTTTAAAGGGCTGTAGACTTTGACTGGAATGCATTGGTTGTTGATGTGCATGGTGAAGAGTGATGTTTTGCATACTTGTGTTGCAATTGAGTAGTACAACTGGTAAGTGAGTACGTTATTTGCCATGCGAGTTGTGGAATGTGGTGAATGGGAATGTTTGTGAGTATGTACGTGTTTGTGATTTTTTTCTTTGATTTTTTTTTCAGATGGGGATTGTCAAGTGCAGTAGACACAGAGATTGGAAGGTGGATTGGCAGTTATGCAATCATCTGAGGGGTATCTGTTACTAGTTGAGTAAAGATACCAGTTGAGAGTTCTCAGGTTTTGCCGGTAAAGTTTGCCAGTAAAGTCCTAGCTAGGCTTGTTGATGGTGTGTATAGGAGTAATGTTCATGACCTTTAGGTGGAGTCAGGCCTCGACATGGCGCTGATTTCACCACATGGCAAATGCCATAAGTACAGATAGTTTTAGGTTTGGTTGTGGTCCCATAAGGACCGTTAGGATTTGCATGTATTCTTGGGAATCTCCTCTCGTTCGGGATCCTTCGAAGGTTACTGCCTCTCGCGAGTAGGACACGGCTCTTTAGTTTAAAGTCAAACATATCATTCCTTCGACTTGATGGGGTCTGTTCATCTACGTCCTAGCTTGAGAAGTCTAAGTTAAATCTCAGTGGTGTTGAGTAAGCATTTGGTCGGTCTCCTCTTTGAATTTTGATATGAGAAACTGTATCTTCTGAGTGTGTATTGTGTAAAAAATTTTTATGTTATGTATGTAACCCCATTTTTATGGTTTTTCTTTATTGTTACATTATTCTCCTATGTATGTTTAATTACTCGTATTTTGTTTTCCTATGCCATGTGTCAATGATAATAGATTATTTTTTTTAGCTACCGTTTATCCCATGTATGTAACCATTGCGTTTATTTTGTATGCTTTTGTACCAGATACCTGTAATAGTCCTGATGTATTGTTACAAGTGTATGTAGTGTGAAACCGTGACGAAAGGTAACAGTTGTTTAAGGAATCTGTGTAATTACTGTACATGTTTAGCGAACGTTACCGCTTAATAAGAATCTTGGGAAAGGGAGAGCTTTGTCATGGTCACGTTGACTTCTAGTCTGTTTAACTAATGATTCTTATTAAACTCCACGACCGCAAAACATGAGTGGGTTAGCGACCCCTGAGAAGACGTGTTTTTCCCCATAGACACTACATTTGTGTTCCCTCGCCTTTGTGAAGACAGTTATCATTGCGTTGTTTATTCCACTTTCTCCTGGGAAGCTCAATCTTGAATTAGTCTGTGTATATGAACTCAAGTAATTCGCCAGACCTTTGTCAACTGAGGGTCATCTTTGAATGTGTAACAGTTAGTTTGTTTGTAATTATTGTCATTGCGTGAGTAGTGATCACTGGCAACTTAGGGATATATATACCTGCGCATCTCTCAGGGCGAGCGCCCCCTGACGCCGCTCTCCAACATGTTTCCCCAGGTATATTTATGTGTAGCCATTCAGTTTGATTCAGTCAATTGTAGTGAATATCAGTGTTCATCAGTGTTCATGCTTTAACAGTTGA
>NW_024734413.1:0-74825 GCF_018991925.1 Homarus americanus | reverse complement strand
TTATACTCGACCAGGGGACTTTGTTATAATCGATTAGGGGACTTTGTTATGCTCGATCTGGGGACTTTGTTAAACTGGGCCACGAGACGTTGTTATACTCGATCAGGGGATTTTTGTTATACTCGATCAGGGGACTTTGTTATACTCAATCAGGGGAATTTGTTATGCTCGATCTGGGGACTTTGTTATCCTCGATCAGGGGACTTTGCTATACTCCACCATGGGACTTTGCTATACTCGATCAGGGGACTTTTTTATACTTGACCAATGTACTTTGTTATACTAGATGAGAGGCCTTTGTTATACTCGATCTGGGGACTTTGTTATACTCGAGAAGGGGACTTTGTTACTCTCGATCAGGGGACTATTTTATACTCGAACCAGAGGACTTTGTTATACCCGATCAGAGGACTTTGTTATACTCGACCAGGGGACTTTTTTATACTTGATCAATGGACTTTGTTATACTCAATGAGGGACCTTTGTTATACTCGATCAGGGGACTTTTTTATACTTGACCAGAGGACTTTGTTATACTCGATTAGGGGATTTGTTATACTCGATCAGTGGACTTTGTTATACTCGATTAGGGGCCTTTGTTTTTCTCGATGAGGGGGCTTTGTTATACTCAACCAGGGGACTTTTTTATAATCGATCAGGGAACTTTGTTATACTCAACCAAGGGACATTTTCAAAATTATACAGGGGACTTTGTCATACTCGATCAGGGGAATTTTGTTATACTCGATCAGGGGATATGTTATATTCGATCAGGGGACTTTGTTATACTCAACCAGAGGACTTTGTTATACTCGATCAGGGGAGTTTGTTATACTCAATCAGGGGACTTTGTTATACACGATGAGGGGCTTTTGTTATCCTCGATCAGGGGACTTTGTTATACTCGACCAGGGGACTTTTTTATACTGGATTAGGGGACTTTGTTATACTTGACCAGAGGACTTTGTTATACTCGATCAGGGGATATGTTATACTCGATGAGGGGACTTTGCTATACTTGATTAGGGGACTTTGTTATACTCGATCAGGGGAATTTTGTTATACTCGATCAGAGGACTTTGTTATACTCGACCAGGGGCCTTTGTTATACTCGATAAGAAAACTTTGTTATACTCGACCAGGGTACTTTGTTATACTCGATCAAGGGACTTTTGTTATACTCGATCAGGGGACTTTGTTATACTCGTCCAGGGGCCTTTGTTATACTCGATCAGGAGACTTTGTTATACTCGTTAAGGGGACTTTGTTATACTCGATAAGGGGAATTTGTTATACTCGATAAGGGGACTTTGTTAGACTCGAACAGGGGACTTTGTTATACTCGACCAGGGGACGTTGTTATACTCGTCCAGGGGGCTTTGTTATACTCGATCAGGGGACTTTCTTACACTCGATCAGGGTACTTTGTCTTACTCGATCAGGGCCCTTTGCTATACTCGACCAGGGGACTTTGTTATAATCGATCAGGGGACTTTGTTATGCTCGATATGGGGACTTTGTTATACTGGGCCAGGGGACTTTTTTATGCTCGATCAGGGGACTTTGTTATACTCGATCAAGGGACTTTTGTTATACTCGATCAGGGGACATTGTTATACTCGACCAGGGGCCTTTGTTATACTCGATCACCGGACTTTGTTATACTCGATAAGGGGTCTTTGTTAGACTCGAACAGGGGACTTTGTTATACTCGACCAGGGGACTTTGTTATACTCGATTAGGCGGCTTAGCTATACTCGATCAGGTGACTTTGTTATACTCGTTGAGGGGCTTTTCTTATACTTGATCAGGGGCCTTTGTTATACTAGATCAGTGGACTTTGTTATACTCGATTAGGGGCCTTTTTTGGACTCGATCAGGGGCCTTTGTTATACTCGATCAGGGGACTTTCTTATACCCGATCAAGGGACTTTCTTATACCCGAGCAGGGGGCTTTGTTATACTCGATGAGGGGACTTTGTTATATTCGATGAGGAGGTTTTGTTATACTCGGCAGGGGACTTTGCTATACTCGACCAGGGGACTTTGTTATATTCGATCAGGGGACTTGCTATACTCGACCAGGGGACTTTTCTATACCTGATCAATGGCCTTTGTTATACTAGATGAGAGGCCTTTGTTATACTTGATCAATGGACTTTGTTATACTCAATGAGTGACCTTTGTTATAGTCGATCAGGGGACTTTTTTATACTCGACCAGAGGACTTTGTTATACTCGATGAGGGGATATGTTATACTCGATCACTGGACTTTGTTATACTCGATTAGGGGCCTTTGTATTACTCGATGAGGGGGCTTTGTTATACTCGACCAGGGGACTTTTTTATACTCGATTAGGGAACTTTGTTATACTCAACCAGGGGACTTTTTCAAAATTAAAAAGGGGACTTTGTCATACTCGATCAGGGGAATTTTGTTATACTCGATCAGGGGATATGTTATATTCGATCAGGGGACTTTGTTATACTCAACCAGAGGACTTTGTTATACTCGATCAGGGGACTTTGTTATACTCAATCAGGGGACTTTGTTATGCTCGATCTGGGGACTTTGTTATCCTCGATCAGGGGACTTTGCTATACTCGACCAGGGACTTTGTTATACTCGATCAGGGGTCTTTGTTATACTCAACCAGGGGACTTTTTTATACTTGACCAATGGACTTTGTTATACTAGATGAGAGGCCTTTGTTATACTCGATCTGGGGACTTTGTTATACTCGAGAAGGGGACTTTTTTATACTCGATCAGGGGCTTTGTTATACTCGACCAGTGGACTTTGTTATACTCGATCAGAGGATGTGTTATACTCGATGAGGGGACTTTGCTATACTTGATTAGGGGACTTTGTAATACTCAATCAGGGGAATTTTGTTATACTCGATCAGAGGACTTTGTTATACTCGACCAGGGGCCTTTGTTATACTCGATAAGAAAACTTTATTATACTCGACCAGGGTACTTTGTTATACTCGATCAAGGGACTTTTGTTATACTCGATCAGGGGACTTTGTTATACTCTTTCAGGGGCCTTTGTTATACTCGATCACTAGACTTTGTTATACTCGTTAAAGGGACTTTGTTATACTCGATAAGGGGAATTTGTTATACTCGATAAGGGGACTTTGTTAGACTCGAACAGGGGACTTTGTTATACTCGACCAGGGAACTTTGTTATACTCGATTAGGCGGATTTGTTATTCTCGATCAGGGGACTTTGTTATAATCGTTCAGGGGCCTTTGTTATACTCGAGAAGGGGGCTGTGTTAAACTCGACCAGGGGACTTTGTTATACTCGATCTGGAGGCTTTGTTATTCTCGATCAGGGGACTTTGCTATACTCGACCAGGGGACTTTGTTATACTCGATCAGGGATCTTTGTTATACTCGACCAGGGGACTTTTTTATACTTGACCAATGGACTTTGTTATACTCGATGATAGGCTTTTGTTGTACTCGATCTGGCGACTTTATTATACTCGAGCAGGGGACTTTGTTATACTCCATCAGGGGACTTTGTTATACTCAATCAGGGGACTTTGTTATACTCGATTAGGGCCCTTTGTTATACTCGATGAGAGGGCTTTGTTATACTCGACCCGGGGACTTTGTTATACTCGATCAGGGGACTTTGTTATACTCGACCAGGGGACTTTTTTATAATTAATCAGGGGAGTTTGTCATACTCGATCAGTGGACTTTCCTATATTTGACCAATGGACTTTGCTATACTCGATGAGGGGCTTTTGTTATACTCGATCTGGGGACTTTGTTATTATCGACCAGGAGACTTTGTTATACTCGATCATGGGACTTTGTTATACTCGAGTAGAGGACTTTGCTATACTCGATCAGGGGATATGTTATACTCGATCAGGGGACTTTGTTATACTTGATTAGGGGACTTTGTTATACTCGATCAGGGGACTTTGTTATACTCGATCAGAAGACTTTGTTATACTCGACGAGGGGCCTTTGCTATACTCGATTAGAAAACTTTGTTATACTCGACCAGGGGACTTTGCTATACTCGATCAGGGGACTTTGATATACTCGATCAGGGACTTTGTTATACTCGTCCAGGGGGCTTTGTTATACTAGGATCAGGGGACTTTGTTATTCTCGACCAGAGGACTTTGTTATACTCGAACAGAGGCATTTGTTATACTCGGTCAGGGGACTTTGTTATGCTCGATCTGGGGAGTTTGTTATACTGGGCCAGGAGACTTTGTTATAATCGATTAGGGGATATGTTATACTCGATCAGGGGACTGCGTTATACTGGAACAGGGGACTTTGTTATACTCGATCAGGGGACTTTGTTATATTCAATAAGGGGACTTAATGTTAGACTCGAACAGGGGACTTTTTTATACCTGACCAATGGACTTTGCTATACTCGATTAGGGGCCTTTGTTATACTCGATGAGGGGGCTTTGTTTTGCTCGACCAGGGGACTTTTTCATACTTGATCAGGGGACTTTGTTTTACTCGATCAGGGGACTTTGTTATACTCGATCAGTGGACTTTTCTATATTTGACCAATGGACTTTACTATACTCGATGAGGGGCCTTTGTTATACTCGATCAGGGACTTTGTTATAGTCGACCAGGGGATTTTGTTATACTCGATTAGGGGACTTTGTTATACTCGATCAATAGGCTTTGTTATACTTGATGAGGGGACTTGCTATACTCGACCAGGGGACTTGCTATACTCGACCAGGGGACTTTGTTATACTCGATCAGGGGACTTTGTTATACTCGAGCAGGAGACTTTGTTATACTCGATTAGGGGACTTTTTTATACTCGACCAGAGGACTTTGTTATACTCGATCAGGGGATATGTTATACTCGTCCAGGGGGCTGTGTTATACTAGGATCAGGGGACTTTGTTATGCTCGATCAGGGGACATTGTCTTACTCGATCAGGGCCCTTTGTTATACTCGACCAGGAGAATTTGTTATAATCGATTAGGGGACTTTGTTATCCTCGATCAGAGGACTTTGTTATACTTGATCAGAGGACTTTGTTATACTCGGCGAGGGGCCTTTGTTATCCTCGATTAGAAAAATTTTTTATACTCGACCAGGGGACTTTGTTATACTCAACCAGAGGACTTTGTTATACTCAATCAGGGGACTTTGTTATACTCGATTAGGGGCCTTTGTTATACTCGATGAGGGGGCTTTGTTATACTCGACCAGGGGACTTTGCGATACTCGACCAGGGGACTTTGTTATACTCGATCAGGGACTTTGTTATACTCGACCAGGGTACTCTTTTATACTTGATCAGGGGACTTTGTCATACTCGATCAGTGGACTTTCCTATATTTGACCAATGGACTTTGCTATAATCGATGAGGGGCGTTTGTTATACTCGATCAGGGGACTTTGTTATACTCGACCAGTGGACTTTGTTATACTCGATCAGGGGATATGTTATACGCGATGAGGGTACTTTGTTATACTTGATTAGGGGACTTTGTTATCCTCGATCAGAGGACTTTGTTATACTTGATCAGAGGACTTTGTTATACTCGGCCAGGGGCCTTTGTTATCCTCGATTAGAAAACTTTGTTATACTCGACCAGGGGACTTTGTTATACTCCACCAGGGACTTTGTTATATTCGATCAGGGGATATGTTATACTCTTTGTTATACTCGGTTCAGGGGACTTTGTTATACTCGTCCAGGGGGCTTTCTTATACTAGGATCAGGGGACTTTGTTATACTCGATCAGGGGACTTTGTCTTACTCGATCAGGGCCCTTTGCTATACTCGACCGGGGGACTTTGTTATAATCGATCAGGGGACTTTGGTATGCTCGATCTAGGGACTTTGTTATATTGGGCCAGGGGACTTTTTTATACTTGATCAGGGATCATTGTTACGCTGCACCAGGGGGCATTTTTATTCTCGATTAGGCGACTTTGTTATACTCGATTAGGGGACTTTTGTTACACTAGATCAGGGCACTTTGTTATACTCGACCAGGGGCCTTTGTTATACTCGATTAGAAGACATTGTTTTATTCGATAATGGGAATTTGATATACTCGATCAGGGGACTTTCTTATACTCGATGAGGGGCCTTTGTTATACTCGGTCAGGGGCCTTTATTATACTCGATCAAGGGACTTTGTTATACTCGATTAGAGGCCTTTTTTGGACTCGATCAGGGGACTTTTTTATACTCGAGCAGGGGGCTTTGTTATACTCGATCAGGGGACTTTGTTATACTAGATCAGGAGGCTTTGTTAACCTCGATCAGGGGACTTTGCTATACTCGACCAGGGGACTTTGTTATACTCGATTAGGGGACTTTGTTATACTCGATCAGGAGGCTTTTTTATACTCGATCAGTGGACTTTGCTATCCTCGACCAGGGACCTTTGTTATACTCGATCATTGGACTTTGTTATACTCGATTAGGGGCCTTTGTTATACTCGATGATGGGGCTTTGTTATACTCGACCAGGGGACTTTGCTATATTCGACCAGGGGACTTTGTTATACTCGATTAGGGGACTTTGTTATACTCGACCAGGGAACTTTTTTATACTTGACCAATGGACTTTGTTATACTCGATGAGGGGCCTTTGTTATACTCGATGATGGGACTTTGTTATACTCCACCAGGGGACTTTGTTATACTCGATCAGGTGACTTTGTTATACTCGTTCAGGTGACTTTGTTATACTCGATCAGAGGACTTTGTTATACTCGATTAGGGGCCTTTGTTATACTCGATGACGGGGCTTTGTTATACTCGACCAGGGGACTTTGCTATAGTCAACCAGGGGACTTTGTTATAATCGATCAGGGGACTTTGTTATGCTCAATCTGGGGACTTTGTTATACTGGGCCTGGAGACTTTGTTATACTCGAGCAGGGGATTTGTTCTACTCGATTAGGGGACTTTGTTATACTGGACCAGGGGACTTTGTTATACTCGATCAGGGGACGTTGTTATACTCGATCAGGGGACTTTGTTAAACTCGTCTAGGGGGCTTTTTTATACTCGATCAGGGGACTTTGTTATAATCGATCAGGGGACTTTGTCTTACTCGATGAGGTGGCTTTGTTTTACTCGACCAGAGGACTTTGCTATACTCGACCAGGGGACTTTTTTATACTTGATCAGTGGACTTTGTCATACTTGAGCAGAGGCCATTGTTATACTCGATCGGGAGACTTTGTTATACACGATGTGTGGACTTTCCTATATTTAACCAATGGACTTTGCTATACTTGACGAGGGGCCTTTGTTATACTCGATCAGGGGACTTTGTTACACTCGATTAGGGGAATTTGTTATACTCGATAAGGGGACTTAATGTTAGACTCGAACAGGGGACTTTGTTATACTCGACGAGGGGACTTTGTTATACTCGATTGAACGGCTTTGTTATAATCGATCAGGGGACTTTGTTATACTCGATGAGGGGCCTTTGTTTTACTTGATCAGGGGACTTTGTTATACACGACCAGGGGACTTTGTTATACTCTATCAGGGGATATGTTATACTCGATCAGGGGACTTTGCAATACTCACCCAGAGGACTTTGTTAAACTCGATCAGGGGAATTTGTTATACTCAATCAGGGGACTTTGTTATACTCGATAAGGGGCCTTTGTTATACTCGACCAGGGGACTTTGTTATACTCGATCAGGGGACTTTGTTATACTCGACCAGGGGACTTTTTTATACTTGATCAGGGGACTTTGTCATACTCGATCAGTGGACTCTCCTATATTTGACCAATGGACTTTGCTATACTCGATGAGGGGACTTTGTTTTACTCGACCAGGGGACTTTGTTATAATCGATCAGGTGATTTTGTTATACTCGACCAGAGGACTTTGTTATACTCGAGCAGGGGATATGTTATACTTAATCAGGGGACTTTGTTATACTTGATCAGGGGACTTTGTTATACTTGATTAGGGGACTTTTTTATACTCGATCAAAGGACTTTGTTATACTTGATCAGAAGACTTTGTTATACTCAACCAGGGGCCTTTGTTATACTCGATTAGAAAACTTTGTTATATTCGATTAGGGGACTTTGTTATACTCAACCAGGGGACATTTTTATACTTGACTAATGGACTTTGTTATACTCAATGAGGGGCCTTTGTTATACTCGATCAGGGGACTTTGTTATACTCGACCAGGGGACTTTGTTATACTCGATCAGGTGATATGTTATACTCGATCAGGGGACTTTGTTATACTCGATGAGGGGACTTTGTTACACTTGATTAGGGGACTTTGTTATCCTCGATCAGGGGACTTTGTTATACTTGATCAGAGGACTTTGTTATACTCGGCCAGGGGCCTTTGTTATACTCGATTAGAAAACTTTTTATACTCGACCAGGGGACTTTGTTATACTCCACCAGTGGACTTTTTTATACTTGTCCAATGGACTTTGTTATACTCAATGAGGGGCCTTTGTTATACCCGATCAGGGGACTTTGTTACACTCGACCAGGCGACTTTCTCATACTTGATCAGGGGACTTTGTCATACTCGATCAATGGACTTTCCTATATTTGATCAATGGACTTTACTATACTCGATGAGGGTCCTTTGTTATTCTCGATCAGGGACTTAGTTATACTCGACCAGGGGACTTTGTTATACTTGGTTAGGGGACTTTGTTATACTCGATCAAAGTACTTTGATATACTTAATCACAGGACTTTGTTATACTCGACCAGGGGCCTTTGTTATACTCGATTAGAAAACTTTGTTAGACTCGACCAGGGGCCTTTGTTATACTCGATTAGAAAACTTTGTTATACTCGACCAGGGGACTTTGTTATACTCCACCAGGAACTTTGTTATACTCGATCAGGGGATATGTTATACTCGATCAGGGACTTTGTTATACTTGGTTCAGGGTACTTTGTTATACTCGTCCAGGGGTCTTTGATATACTAGGATCATTGGACATTGTTATGCTCGACTAGGGGACTTTGTCTTACTCGATCAGGGCCCTTTGTTATACTTGACCAGGGGAATTTGTTATAATCGATTAGGGGACTCTGTTATGCTCGATCTAGGGTCTTTGTTAAACTGGGCCAGGAGACGTTGTTATACTCGATCAAGGGATATGTTATACTCGATCAGGGGACTTTGTTATACTGGACCAGGGGACTTTTTTATACTTGACCAATGGACTTTGTTATACTCGATGAGGGGCCTTTGTTATACTCGATCAGGGGACTTTGTTATACTCGAGCAGGGAACTTTGTTATATTCGATCAGGGGACTTTTTTATACTCGACCAGAGGACTTTGTTTTATTCGATTAGGGGACTTTGTTATACTCGACCAGGGGACTTTTTTATACTTGACCAATGGACTTTGTTATACTCAATGAAGGGCCTTTGTTATACTCGATCAGGGGACTTTGTTATACACGATCAGGGGACTTTGTTATACGCGATCGGGGGACTATTTTTATACTCGACCAGAGGACTTTGTTATACTCGATCAGGGGATATGTTATACTCGATCAGGGGACTTTGTTATACTCAACCAGAGGGCTTTGTTATACTCAATCAGGGGACTTTGTTATACTCGGTTAGGGGCCTTTGTTATACTCGATGAGGGGGCTTTGTTATACTCGACCAAGGGACTTTGCTATGCTCGAACAGGGGACTTTGTTACACTCGATCAGGGGACTTTGTTATACTCGACCAGGGTACTCTTTTATACTTGATCTGGGGACTTTGTCATACTCGATCAGTGGACTTTCCTATATTTGACCAATGGACTGTGCTATACTCGATGAGGGGCCTTTGTTATACTTGATCAGGGGACTTTGTTATACTCGACCAGAGGACTTTGTTATTCTCGATCATGGGATATCTTATACTCGATCAGGGTACTTTGTTATACACGATCAGGGGACTTTGTTATACTTGATTAGGTGACTTTGTTATCCTCGATCAGGGGACTTTGTTATTCTTGATCAGAGGACTTTGTTATACTCGGCCAGGGGCCTATGTTATCCTCGATTAGAAAACTTTGTTATACCCGACCTGGGGACTTTGTTATACTCCACCAGGGACTTTGTTATACTCGATCAGGGGATATGTTATTCTCGATCAGGGGACTTTGTTATACTCGGTTCAGGGGACTTTGTTATACTCGTCCAGGGGCTTTGTTATACTAGGATCAGGGGACTTTGTTATAATCGATTAGGGGACTTTCTTATGCTCGATCTGGGGACTTTGTTATACTCATCCAGGGAGCTCTGTTATACTCGATCAGAGGTCTTTGTCCTACTCGATCAGGGCCCTTTGCTATACTCGACCGGGGGACTTTGTTATAATCGATCAGGGGACTTTGGTATGCTCGATCTAGGGACTTTGTTATACTGGGCCAGGGGACTTATTTATACTCGATCAGGGGACTTTGTTACGCTGGACCAGGGGACATTTTTATTCTCGATTAGGGGACTTTGTTATACTCGACCAGGGGACTTTGTTATACTCTATTAGGCGGCTTTGTTATACTCGATCAGGAGACTTTCTTATACTCGATGAGGGGCCTTTGTTATACTCGGTCAGGGGCCTTTGTTATACTAGATCAAGGGACTTTGTTATACTCGATCAGGGGACTTTGTTATACTAGATCAGGAGGCTTTGTTAACCTCGATCAGGGGACTTTGCTATACTCGACCAGGGGACTTTGTTATACTCGAGCAGGGGGCTTTGTTATACTCGATTAGGGGACTTTGTTATACTCGATCATGAGGCTTTTTTATACTCGATCAGGGGACTTTGCTATCCTCGACCAGGGGACTTTGTTATACTCGATCAGGGAACTTTTTTATACATGACCAATGGACTTTGTTATACTCGATGAGGGGCCTTTGTTATACTCGATGAGGGGACTTTGTTATACTCCACCAGGGGACATTGTTATACTCGATCAGGGTACTTTTTTATGCTCGACCAGAGGACTTTGTTATACTCAATCATGGGATATGTTATACTTGATCAGGGACTTTGTTATACTCAACCAGGGGACTTTGTTATACTCGACCAGGGGACTTTGCTATAGTCGACCAGGGGACTTTGTTATACTCGATTAGGGGACTTTGTTATACTCGACCAGGGGACTTTTTTATACTTGATCAGGGGACTTTGTCATACTTGACCAGAGGCCATTGTTATACTCGATCGGGGGACTTTGTTATACTCGATGAGTGGACTTTGTTATTCTCGATCATGGGATATCTTATACTCGATCAGGATACTTTGTTATACACGATCAGGGGACTTTATTATACTTGATTAGGTGACTTTGTTATCCTCGATCAGGGGACTTTGTTATTCTTGATCAGAGGACTTTGTTATACTCGGCCAGGGGCCTATGTTATCCTCGATTAGAAAACTTTGTTATACCCGACCTGGGGACTTTGTTATACTCCACCAGGGACTTTGTTATACTCGATCAGGGGATATGTTATTCTCGATCAGGGGACTTTGTTATACTCGGTTTAGGGGACTTTGTTATACTCGTCCAGGGGGCTTTGTTATACTAGGATCAGGGGACTTTGTTATAATCGATTAGGGGACTTTCTTATGCTCGATCTGGGGACTTTGTTATACTCATCCAGGGAGCTCTGTTATACTCGATCAGAGGTCTTTGTCCTACTCGATCAGGGCCCATTGCTATACTCGACCGGGGGACTTTGTTATAATCGATCAGGGGACTTTGGTATGCTCGATCTAGGGACTTTGTTATACTGGGCCAGGGGACTTATTTATACTCGATCAGGGGACTTTGTTACGCTGGACCAGGGGACATTTTTATTCTCGATTAGGGGACTTTGTTATACTCGACCAGGGGACTTTGTTATACTCTATTAGGCGGCTTTGTTATACTCGATCAGGAGACTTTCTTATACTCGATGAGGGGCCTTTGTTATACTCTTTGGATCACTTTGTTATACTAGCTTTGTCAAGGGACTTTGCTATACTCGACCAGGGGACTTTGTTATACTCGAGCAGGGGGCTTTGTTATACTCGATTAGGGGACTTTGTTATACTACTTGGCCAATGGACTTTGTTATACTCAATGAGGGGCCTTTGTTATACTCGATCAGGGGACTTTGTTATACACGACCAGGGGACTTTGTTATACGCAATCAGGGGACTTTTTTATACTCGACCAGAAGACTTTGTTATACTCAATCAGGGGATATGTTATACTCGTCCAGGGGACTTTGTTATACTCGATCAGGGGACTTTGTTATACGCGACCAGGGGACTTTTTTGAATTTGATTAGGGGACTTTGTCATACTCGATCAGTGGACTTTCCTATATATGACCAATGTTATACTCGATGAGGGGCCTTTGTTATACTCGATCAGGGGACTTTGCTATACTCGACAAGGGGACTTTGTTATACTCGATCAGGGGACTTTGTTATACTCGACCAGAGGACTTTGTTATACTCGATCAGGGGATATGTTATACTCGTCTTTGTTATACTCGATCAGACACTAGGGGACTTTTATACTATCGGGGACTTTGTTATACTTGATCAGGGGACTTTGTTATACTCAACCAGGGGACTTTGTTATACTCGATTAGGGACTCTGTTATACTCGATCAGGGGTATTTTATATCGACCAGGGGACTTTGTTATACCAGGGCCTTTTTTATACTTGACTTTGTTATACTCGATCAGGGGACTTTGTTATATTCAAACAGAGGACTTTGATATACTCGACCGAGGGGACTTTGTTATACTCGACCAGGGGCTTTGTTATACAGGATCAGGGGACTTTGTTATACTCGACCAGGGGACTTTGTTATACTCGATCAGGGACTTTGTTATACTCGATTTGGGGCTTTGTTATACTCGATGAGGGGCTTTGTTTACTCGATGAGGGGCCTTTGTTATACTCGATTAGGGGACTTTGTTATCTACGATCAGGGGACTTTGTTATACTCGATCAGGGGATATTTTATACTCGTCAGGGGACTTTGTTATACTCGATCAGGGGACTTTGTTATACACGACCAGGGGACTTTTTTAACTCGATTAGGGGACTTTGTGGACTTTGTTATACTCGATCTATGTTATACTCGATGGAGGGTACTTTGTATATACCAGGGGACTTTGTTATACTCGATCAGGGGACTTTGTTATACTTGATCAGAGGGACTTTGTTATACTCGCCATACGATTAGAAAACTTTGTTATACTCGACCAGGGGACTTTGTTATACTCGACTTTGTTATACTCCACCAGGGACTTTGTTATATATGTTATACTCGTCCATGGGGCTTTGTTATACTAGGATCAGGGGACTTTGTTATGCTCGATCAGGGGACTTTGTCTTACTCGATCAGGGCCCTTTGTTATACTCGACCAGGAGAATTTGTTATAATCGATTAGGGGACTCTCTTATGCTCGATCTGGGGTCTTTGTTAAACTGGGCCAGGAGAGACTCATGGGGGCTTTGTTGGACCAGGGGATACTGTTATATCAGGGATCTTTGTTATACTCTTTGTCAGGGGACTTTGGACCAGGGGACTTTTTTATACTCGACCAGGGACTTTGTTATACTCGATAGGGGCCTTTGTTATACTCGATCAGGGGACTTTGGTATACTTGATCAGGGGACTTTGTTATACACGCCAGGGGACTTTTTTATACTCGATCAGGGGACTTTGTTATACTCGAACAGGGGACTTATGTTATACTCGATCAGGGGACTTTGTTATACTCTGGGACTTTGTTATACTCGATGAGGGGCTTTGTCTTACTCGATCAGGGCCCTTTGTTATACTCGACCGGGGACTTTGTTAATCAGGGGACTTTGTTATACTCGATCAGGGACTTTGTTATACTCGATGAGGGGACTTTTTTATACTCGATCAGGGACTTTGACCAGGGGACTTTGTTACTCGATTAGGAGACTTTGTTATACTCGCCAGGGGCCTTTGTTACACTGATTAGACTTTGTTATACTCGACCAGGGGACTTTGTTATTCTCGATATAGAAGACTTTGTTTTACTCTTTGATATACGATCAGGGTTATACTCGCAAGGGGACTTTGTTATACTCGACAGGGGACTTTGTTATATACTTTGTTATACTCGATCAGTGGACTTTGTTATACTCGATGAGGGGCCTTTGTTATACTCGGATCAGGGGCCTTTGTTATACTCGATCAGGGACTTTGTTATACTCGATTAGGGGTATACTCGAGCAGGGGTCTTTGTTATACTCGATCAGGGGACTTTGTTATACTCGATCAGGAGGCTTTGTTAACTCGATCAGGGGGGGACTTTGTTATATACTTTGATACTAGGACTTTGTTATACTCGCCAGGGGACTTTGTTATACTCGATTAGGGACTTTGTTATACTCGACCAGGGGACTTTGTTATACTCAATGGACTTTGTTATACTCCAGGGGGACTTTGTTATACTCGATCAGGGGATATGTTATACTCGATCATCAGGAGGGGACTTTGTTATACTCGATCAGGGACTTTTTATACTCAGGGGACTTTGTTATACTCGTCCAGGGGGCTTTGTTATACTCGATCAGGGGCCTTTGTTATACTCGATAGGGGACTTTGTTATACTCGATCAGGGGACTTTCCTTGACCAGGGGACTTTGTTATTCAGGGGACTTTTTTATACTCGATCATGACTTTGTTATACTCGATCAGGGGACTTTGTTATACTCGATAGGGGCCTTTGTTATACTCTTTTGTTACACTCGACCAGGGGACTTTGTTATCCTCGACCAGGGGACTTTGTTATACTCGATCAGGGGACTTTGTTATACTCGATCAGGGGACTTTGACCAGGGGCCTTTTTATAGATTGCCTTTGTTATACTCGACCAGGGGACTTTGTTATACTCGATAGGGGACTTTGTTATACTCGATTAGGGGACTTTGTTATACTCGACCAGGGGCCGGGACTCGGACTTTGTTAGACTCGAACAGGGGACTTTGTTATACTCGACCTTTGTTATACTCGATCAGGGACTTTGTATATCGATCAGGGGACTTTGTTATACTCGATGAGGGGCCTTTGTTATACTCGATCAGGGACTTTGTTATACTGGCCTTTGATCATTCATACTCGAGAGGGGTCTTTTTATACTCGATCAGGGGACTTTGTTATACTACGATCAGGGGCTTTGTTATACTCGATCAGGGGATATACTCGATCAGGGGACTTTGTTATACGATGATTGGACTTTGTTATACTCGATTAGGGATTTTTATACTCGATGAGGGGCTTTGTTATACTCGACCAGGGGACTTTGCTATACTCGACCAGGGGACTTTGTTATACTCGATCAGGGGACTTTGTTATACTCGACGGGGACTTTTTTATACTTGATCAATGGACTTTGTTATACTCGATGAGGGGCCTTTGTTATACTCGATGATGGGACTTTGTTATACTCAGGGGACTTTTATTTGTTATACTCGAACCAGAGGACTTTGTTATACTCGATCTTTTATACTCGGTGACTTTGTTATACTCAATCAGGGACTTTGTTATACTCGCCAGGGACTTTGTTATACTCGACCAGGGGACTTTGTTATACTCGATCAGGGGACTTTTTTATACTTGGGGACTTTGTTATACTCGATCAGGGACTTTGTTATACTACTCGATCAGGGGACTTTGATCAGGGGACTTTGTCATACTCGATCAGTGGACTTTCCTATATTTGACCAATGGACTTTTCTATACTCGATGAGGGGACTTTGTTATACTCAGGGGACTTTGTTATACTCGATCAGGGGACTTTGTTATACTCGATCAGGGAGTTTGTTATACTCTCAGGGGATATTCTTAGGGCCTTTTTTACTCGATTTGTTTACTCTCTTTGATCAAAGGACTTTGTTATACTCGATCAGGGGACTTTGTTATACTGTTATACTCTTTGTTATACTCAGGGGACTTTGTTATTCTCGACCAGGGGACTTTGTTATACTCTTGATCAGTGGACTTTGTTATACGATCAGGGATTGTTATACTCGATCGGGAGACTTTGTTATACTCGATCAGGGGACTTTTTTATACTCGATGAGGGGGTTATACTCGATCCTTTGTTATACTCTCTTTGTTATATCAGGGGACATTGTTATACTCGACCAGAGGACTTTGTTATACTCGATCAGGGGACTTTGTTATGCTCTTTGATAAGGGGACTTTGTTACACTCGATTAGGGGAATTTGTTATACTCGATAAGGGACTTTGTTATACTCGAACAGGGGACTTTGTTATACTCAGGACTTTGTTATACTCGATTATTTGTTATACTCAATCAGGGGACTTTGTTATACTCGATAAGGGGCCTTTGGCAGGGGACTTTGTTATACTCGATTATTATACTCGAAGGGGCCTTTGTTATACTCGACCAGGGGACTTTGTTATACTCGATCAGGGGACTTTTTATACTTGATCAGGGACTTTGTTATACTTGTTATACTCGATCAGGGGATATGTTATACTCGATCAGGGACTTTGTTATACTCGGTTCAGGGGACTTTGTTATACTCGTCTAGGGGACTTTGTTATATAGGGGATCTCGGGGACTTTGTACTCGATCAGGGGGACTTCGACCAGGGGACTTTGTTTAATCGATCAGGGGACTTTGTTATGCTCGATCAGGGGACTTTGTTGTACTTTGTTATACTCGAGCAGGGGGATTGTTATACTCGATCTTTGTTATACTTGATCAGAAGACTTTGATACTTGACTAATGGACTTTGTTATACTCAATGAGGGGCCTTTGTTATACTCGATCAGGGGACTTTGTTATACTCAACCAGGGGACTTTGTTATACTCGATCAGGTGATATGTTATATTCGATCAGGGGACTTTGTTATACTCGATCAGGGGACTTTGTTATACTTGATTAGGGGACTTTGTTATCCTCGATCAGGGGACTTTGTTATTGATCCTTTGTTATACTCGACTTTGCCAGGGGCCTTTGTTATACTCGATTAGAAAACTTTGTTATACTCGACCAGGGGACTTTGTTATACTCCACCAGTGGACTTTTTTATACTTGACCAATGGACTTTGTTATACTCAATGAGGGGCCTTTGTTATACTCGATCAGGGGACTTTGTTACACTCGACCAGGCGACTTTGTTATACTTGATCAGGGGACTTTGTATACTCGATCAATGGACTTTCCTATATATGTTATACCAATGGACTTTACTATACTCGATGAGGGTCCTTTGTTATACTCTTTGTTATACTCGACCAGGGGACTTTGTTATACTTCAGGGGACTTTGATTCGGGGGACTTTGTTATACTCGACCGTTATACTGATCAGGGGATATGTTATACTCGATCTTTGTTATACTTGGTTCAGGGTACTTTGTTATACTCGTCCAGGGGTCTTTGATATACTAGGATATTGTTATGCTCGACTAGGGGATTGTCTTACTCGAGGGCCCTTTGTTATACTTGACCAGGGGAATTTGTTATAATCGATTAGGGGACTCTGCTAGGGTCTTTGTTAAACTGGGCCAGGAGACGTTGTTATACTCGATCAAGGGATATGTTATACTCGATCAGGGGACTTTGTTATAC
Source organism: Homarus americanus (assembly GCF_018991925.1). Lineage (NCBI taxonomy): Eukaryota > Metazoa > Arthropoda > Malacostraca > Decapoda > Nephropidae > Homarus > Homarus americanus. The sequence goes on along the minus strand of NW_024734413.1, from coordinate 57,170 downwards.
TGGACCAGGGGACTTTTTTATACTTGACCAATGGACTTTGTTATACTCGATGAGGGGCCTTTGTTATACTCGGGATTTTGTTATACTCCTTTGTTATACACTTTGTTATACTCGGGGGACTTTGTTATACTCGATCAGGGGACTATTTTTATACTCGATCAGGGACTTTGTTATACTCGATATACTCGATATGTTATACTCGATCAGGGGACTTTGTTATACTCAACCAGAGGGCTTTGTTATACTCAATCAGGGGACTTTGTTATACTCGATTAGGGGCCTTTGTTATACTCGATGAGGGGGCTTTGTTATACTCGACCAGGGACTTTGTTATACTCGACCAGGGGACTTTGTTATACTCGATCAGGGGACTTTGTTATACTCGATGAGGGGACTTTGTTATACTCGATGATGGACTTTGCTATACTCGATGAGGGGCCTTTGTTATACTCGATCAGGGGACTTTGTTATACTCGACCCACTTGACCAATGGACTTTGTTATACTCAATGAGGGGCCTTTGTTATACTCGATTACTTTGTTATACTCGACCAGGGGACTTTGTTATACTCCACCAGGGGACTTTGTTATACTCGACCATGGACTTTGTTATACTCAATGAGGGGCCTTTGTTATACCGATCAGGGGACTTTGTTATACTCGATCAATGGACTTTCCTATATATGACCAATGGACTTTACTATACTCGATGAGGGTCCTTTGTTATACTCGATCAGGGGACTTTATACTCGACCAGGGGACTTTGTTATACTCGATCAGGGACTTTGATATAAAGGACTTTGTTATACTCGATCACAGGACTTTGTTATACTCGACCAGGGGCCTTTGTTATACTCGATTAGAAAACTTTGTTATACTCGACTAGGGGCCTTTGTTATACTCGATTAGAAAACTTTGTTATACTCGACCAAGGGACTTTGTTATACTCCACCAGGAACTTTGTTATACTCGATCAGGGGATATGTTATACTCGATCAGGGACTTTGTTATACTTGGTTCAGGGTACTTTGTTATACTCGTCCAGGGGTCTTTGATATACTAGGATCAGGGGACATTGTTATGCTCGACTAGGGGACATTGTCTTACTCGATTAGGGCCCTTTGTTATACTTGACCAGGGGAATTTGATATTATCGATTAGGGGACTCTGTTATGCTCGATCTAGGGTCTTTGTTAAACTGGGCCAGGAGACGTTGTTATACTCGATCAAGGGATATGTTATACTCGATCAGGGGACTTTGTTATACTGGACCAGGGGACTTTTTTATACTTGACCAATGGCCTTTGTTATACTCGATCAGGGGACTTTTTTATGCTTGACCATTGGACTTTGTTATACTCAATGAAGGGCCTTTGTTATACTCGATCAGGGGACTGTGTTATACACGATCAGGGGACTTTGTTATACGCGATCAGGGGAATATTTTTATACTCGACCAGAGGACTTTGTTATACTCGATCAAGGGATATGTTATACTCGATCAGGGGACTTTGTTATACTCAACCAGAAGGCTTTGTTATACTCAATCAGGGGACTTTGTTATACTCGATTAGGGGCCTTTGTTATACTCGATGAGGGGGCTTTGTTATACTCGACCAAGGGACTTTGCTATGCTCGACCAGGGGACATTGTTATACTCGATTAGGGGACTTTGTTATACTCGACCAGGGTACTTTTTTATACTTGATCTGGGGACTTTGTCATACTCGATCAGTGGACTTTCCTATATTTGACCAATGGACTTTGCTATACTCGATGAGGGGCCTTTGTTATACTCTATCAGGGGACTTTGTTATACTCGACCAGAGGACTTTGTTATACTCGATCAGGGGATATGTTATACTCGATCAGGGTACTTTGTTATACTCGATCAGGGGACTTTGTTATACTTGATTAGGTGACTTTGTTATCCTCGATCAGGGGACTTTGTTATACTTGATCAGAGGACTTTGTTATACTCGGCCAGGGGCCTATGTTATCCTCGATTAGAAAACTTTGTTATACTCGACCTGGGGACTTTGTTATACTCCACCAGGGACTTTGTTATACTCGATCAGGGGATATGTTATTCTCGATCAGGGGACTTTGTTATACTCGGTTCAGGGGACTTTGTTATACTCGTCCAGGGGACTTTGTTATACTAGGATCAGGGGACTTTGTTATAATCGATTAGGGGACTTTCTTATGCTCGATCTGGGGACTTTGTTATACTCATCTAGGGAGCTCTGTTATACTCGATCAGGGGACTTTGTCTTACTCGATCAGGGCCCTTTGCTATACTCGGCCGGGGGACTTTGTTATAATCGATCAGGGGACTTTGGTATGCTCGATCTAGGGACTTTGTTATACTGGGCCAGGGGACTTACTTATACTCGATCAGGGGACTTTGTTATACTCGATTAGGGGACTTTTGTTACGCTCGATCAGGGGACTTTGTTATACTCGACCAGGGGCCTTTGTTATACTCGAATAGGGGACTTTGTTTTACTCGATAAGGGGACTTTGTTATACTCCATAAGGGGAATTTGTTATACTCGATAAGGGGACTTTGTTAGACTCGAACAGGGGCCTTTGTTATACTCGATCAGGGGACTTTGTCTTACTCGATCAGGGCCCTTTGCTATACTCGACCGGGGGACTTTGTTATAATCGATCAGTGGACTTTGGTATGCTCGATCTAGGGACTTTGTTATACTGGGCCAGGGGACTTTTTCATACTCGATCAGGGGACTTTGTTACGCTGGACCAGGGGACATTTTTATTCTCGATTAGGGGACTTTGTTATACTCGATTAGGGGACTTTTGTTACACTCGATCAGGGTACTTTGTTATACTCGACCAGGGGCCTTTGTTATACTCGATTACAGGACTTTGTTTTACTCGAGAAGGGGACTTTGTTATACTCGACCAGGGGACTTTGTTATACTCTATTATGCGGCTTTGTTATACTCGATCAGGAGACTTTCTTATACTCGATGAGGGGCCTTTGTTATACTCGGTCAGGGGCCTTTGTTATACAAGATCAAGGGACTTTGTTATACTAGATCAGGAGGCTTTGTTAACCTCGATCAGGGGACTTTGCTATACTCGACCAGGGGACTTTGTTATACTCGAGCAGGGGGCTTTGTTATACTCAATCAGGGGATATATTATACTTGATCAGGGACTTTGTTATACTCAACCAGGGGACTGTGTTATACTTGACCAGGGGACTTTGCTATAGTCGACCAGGGGACTTTGTTATACTCGATTAGGGGACTTTGTTATACTCGACCAGGGGACTTTTTTATACTTGATCAGGGGACTTTGTCATACTTGACCAGAGTCCATTGTTATACTCGATCGGGGGACTTTGTTATACTCGATGAGTGGACTTTCCTATATTTGACCAATGGACTTTGCTATACTCGATGAGGGGCCTTTGTTATACTCGATGAGGGGACATTGTTATACTCGACCAGGGGACTTTGTTATACTCGATGAGGGGACTTTGTTATACTCGACCAGAGGACATGTTATACTCGATTAGAAAACTTTGTTATACTCGACCAGGGGACATTGTTATACTCGATCAGGGGACTTTTTTGTACTCGACAAGAGGACTTTGTTATACTCAATCCGGGGATATGTTATACTTGATCAGGGGACTTTGTTATACTCAACCAGGGGACTTTGTTATACTCGATTAGGGGCCTCTTTTATACTCAATGAGGGGGCATTGTTAAACTCGATCAGGGGACTTTGCTATAGTCGACCAGGGGACTTTGTTATACTCGATTAGGGGACTTTGTTATACTCGACCAGGGGATTTTTTTATACTTGATCAGGGGACTTTGTCATACTTGACCAGAGGCCATTGTTTTACTCGATCGGGGGACTTTGTTATACTCGATGAGTGGACTTTCCTATATTTGACCAATGGACTTTGCTATACTCGATGAGGGGCCTTTGTTATAGTCGATCAGGGGACATTGTTATACTCGACAAGGGGACTTTGTTATACCCGATGAGGGGACTTTGTTATACTCGACCAGAGGACTTTATTATACTCGATCAGGAGATATGTTATACTCGATCAGGGGACTTTGTTATATTCAAAAAGAGGACTTTGTTATACTCGACGAGGGGCCTTTGTTATACTCGATTAGAAAACTTTGTTATACTCGACCAGGAGAATTTGTTATATTCGATCAGGGGACTTTGTTATACTCCACCAGGGACTTTGTTATATTCGATCAGGGGATATGCTATACTTCGACCAGGGGACTTTGTTATACACGATCAGGGGACTTTGTTATACTCGACCAGGGGCTTTTTTATACTTGGCCAATGGACTTTGTTATACTCAATGAGGGGCCTTTGTTATACTCGATCAGGGGACTTTGTTATACTCGTTCAGGGGGCTTTGTTATACTAGGATTAGGGGACTTTGTTATGCTTGATCAGGGTACTTTGTTCTACTCGATCAGGGCCCTTTGTTATACTCGACCAAGGGACTTTGTTATAATCGATTAGGTGACTTTGTTATGCTCGATCTGGGGACTTTGTTAAACTGGGCCACGAGACTTTGTTATACTCGATCAGGGGATTTTTGTTATACTCGATCAGGGGACTTTGTTATACTCGACTAGAGGCCTTTGTTATACTCGATCAGGGGACTTTGTTATACTCGACCACGGGACTTTGTTATCCTCGATTAGGCGGCTTTGTTATAATCGATCAGGGGACTTTGTTATACTCGATGAGGGGCCTTTGTTATACTCGACCAGATGCCTTTGTTATACTAGATCAGGGAACTTTGTTATACTCGATTAGGGGCCTTTTTTGGACTCGATGAGGGGCTTTTGTTTTACTCGATTAGGAGACTTTGTTATACTCGATCAGGGGACCTACTTATACTCGAGCAGGGGGCTTTATTATACTCGAACAGGGGACTTTTTTATACTCGACCAGAGGACTTTGTTAAACTCGACCAGGGGCTATGTTATACTTGATCAAGGGACTTTGTTATACTCGTCAAGGGGACTTTTTATACTTGACCAATGGACTTTGTTATACTGAATGAGGGGCCTTTTGTTATAGTCGATCAGGTGACTTTGTTATATACGACCAGGGGACTTTGTTATACTTGATTAGGGGACTTTGTTATACTTGATCAGAGGGCTTTGTTATGCTCGACCAGGGGCCTTTGTTATACTCGATTAGAAAACTTTGTTATACTCGACCAGGGGACTTTGTTATACTCCACCAGGTACTTTGTTATACTCGATCAGGGGACTTTGTTATACTCGGTTCAGGTGTCTTTGTTATACTCGTCCAGTGGGCTTTGTTATACTAGGATCAGGGGACTTTGTTATACACGATCAAGGGACTTTTTCTTACTCGATCAGGGCCCTTTGTTATACTCGACCAGGGGACTTTGTTATACTTGATTAGGGGACTTTGTTATACTCGATCAAAGGACTTTGTTATATTTGATCAGAGGACTTTGTAATACTCGACCAGGGGCCTTTGATATACTCGATTAGAAAACTTTGTTATACTCGTTCAGGGGCCTTTGTTATACTCGATTAGAAAACTTTGTTATACTCGACCAGGGGACTTTGTTATACTCCACCAGGGACTTTGTTATACTCGATCAGGGGATATGTTATACTCTATCAGGGGACTTTGATATACTCGGTTCAGGTGTCTTTGTTATACTCGTCCAGTGGGCTTTGTTATACTAGGATCAGGGGACTTTGTTATACTCGATCAGGGGACTTTGTTATACACGACCAGGGGACTTTGTTATACGTGATCAAGGGACTTTTTTATCCTCGACCAGAGGACTTTGTTATACTCGATTAGGGGATACGTTATACTCGATCAGGGGACTTTGTTATACTCAACCAGAGTACTTTGTTATACTCAATCAGGGGACTTAGTTATATTAAATCAAGGGACTTTGTTATACTCGAATAGGGGCCTTTGTTATACTCGACCAGGGGACTTTGTTATACTCGATCAGGGGACATTGTTATACTCGACCAGGGGAATTTTTATACTTGATCAGGGGAGTTTGTCATACTCGATCAGTGGACTTTCCTATATTTGACCAATGGACTTTGCTATACTCGACCAGGGGACATTGTTATACTCGATCAGGGGACTTTGTTATACTCGACCAGAGAACTTTGTTATACTCGATCAGGGGTTATGTTATACTCGATCAGGGGACTTTGTTATACTCGATTAGGTGACTTTGTTTTACTTGATTAGGGGACTTTTTTATACTCGATCAAAGGACTTTGTTATACTTGATCAGAGGACTTTGTTATACTCGACCAGGAGCCTTTGTTATACTCGATTAAAAAACTTTGTTATACTCGACCAGGGGACTTTGTTATACTCCACCAGGGACTCTGTTATACTCGATCAGGGGATATGTTATGCTCGATCAGGGGACTTTGTTATACTCGATTCAGGGGACTTTGTCTTACTAGATTAGGGTCCTTTGTTATACTCGACCAGGGGACTTTGTTATAATCGATTAGGGGACTTTGTTATGCTCGATCTGGGGACTTTGTTAAACTGGGCCACGAGACGTTGTTATACTCGATCAGGGGATTTTTGTTATACTCGATCAGGGGACTTTGTTATACTCAACCAGAGGACTTTGTTATACTCGATCAGGGGACTTTGTTATACTCAATCAGGGGACTTTGTTATGCTCGATCTGGGGACTTTGTTATCCTCGATCAGGGGACTTTGCTATACTCCACCATGGGACTTTGCTATACTCGATCAGGGGTCTTTGTTACACTCAACCAGGGGACTTTTTTAAACTTGACCAATGGACTTTGCAATACTAGATGAGAGGCCTTTGTTATACTCGATCTGGGGACTTTGTTATACTCGAGAAGGGGACTTTGTTACTCTCGATCAGGGGGCTATTTTATACTCGAACCAGAGGACTTTGTTATACCCGATCAGAGGATTTTTTTATACTCGACCAGGGGACTTTTTTATACTTGATCAATGGACTTTGTTATACTCAATGAGGGACCTTTGTTATACTCGATCAGGGGACTTTTTTATACTTGACCAGAGGACTTTGTTATACTCGATTAGGGGATATGTTATACTCGATCAGTGGACTTTGTTATACTCGATTAGGGGCCTTTGTTTTACTCGATGAGGGGGCTTTGTTATACTCAACCAGGGGACTTTTTATAATCAACCAGGGGACATTTTCAAAATTAAACAGGGACTTTGTCATACTCGATCAGGGGAATTTTGTTATACTCGATCAGGGGATATGTTATATTCGATCAGGGGACTTTGTTATACTCAACCAGAGGACTTTGTTATACTCGATCAGGGGACTTTCTTATACTCAATCAGGGGACTTTGTTATGCTCGATCTGGGGACTTTGTTATCCTCGATCAGGCGACTTTGCTATACTCGACCAGGGGACTTTGTTATACTCGATCAGGGGTCTTTGTTATACTCTACCAGGGGACTTTTTTATACTTGACCAATGGACTTTGTTATACTAGATGAGAGGCCTTTGTTATACTCGATCTGGGGACTTTGTTATACTCGAGAAGGGGACTTTTTTATACTCGATCAGGGGCTTTGTTATACCCGACCAGTGGACTTTGTTATACTCGATCAGGGGATGTGTTATACTCGATGATGGGACTTTGCTCTACTTGATTAGGGGACTTTGTTATACTCGATCAGGGGAATTTTGTTATACTCGATCAGAGGACTTTGTTATACTCGACCAGGGGCCTTTGTTATACTCGATAAGAAAACTTTTTTTATACTCGACCAGGGTACTTTGTTATACTCGATCAAGGGACTTTTGTTATACTCGATAAGGGGAATTTGTTATACTCGATAAGGGGACTTTGTTAGACTCGAACAGGGGACTTTGTTATACTCGACCAGGGAAGTTTGTTATACTCGATTAGGCGGATATGTTATTCTCGATCAGGGGACTTTGTTATACTCGATCAGGGGCCTTTGTTATACTCGAGAAGGGGGCTGTGTTAAACTCGACCAGGGGACTTTGTTATACTCGATCTGGAGGCTTTGTTATTCTCGATCAGGGGACTTTGCTATACTCGACCAGGGGACTTTGTTATACTCGATCAGGGGTCTTTGTTATACTCGACCAGGGGACTTTTTTATACTTGACCAATGGACTTTGTTATACTCGATAATAGGCTTTTGTTGTACTCGATCTGGCGACTTTATTATACTCGAGCAGGGGACTTTGTTATACTCCATCAGGGGACTTTGTTATACTCAATCAGGGGACTTTGTTATACTCGATTAGGGCCCTTTGTTATACTCGATGAGAGGGCTTTGTTATACTCGACCCGGGGACTTTGTTATACTCGATCAGGGGACTTTGTTATACTCGACCAGGGGACTTTTTTATAATTAATCAGGGGAGTTTGTCATACTCGATCAGTGGACTTTCCTATATTTGACCAATGGACTTTGCTATACTCGATGAGGGGCTTTTGTTATACTCGATCTGGGGACTTTGTTATTATCGACCAGGAGACTTTGTTATACTCGATCATGGGACTTTGTTATACTCGAGCAGAGGACTTTGCTATACTCGATCAGGGGATATGTTATACTCGATCAGGGGACTTTGTTATACTTGATTAGGGACTTTGTTATACTCGATCAGGGGACTTTGTTATACTCGATCAGAAGACTTTGTTATACTCGACGAGGGGCCTTTGCTATCCTCGATTAGAAAACTTTGTTATGCTCGACCAGGGGACTTTGCTATACTCGATCAGGGGACTTTGATATACTCGATCAGGGACTTTGTTATACTCGATCAGGGGATATGTTATACTCTCGATCAGGGACTTTGTTATACTCGATCAGGTGATATGTTATACTCGATCAGGGACTTTGTTATACTTGATTAGGGGACTTTGTTATACTCGATCAGGGGACTTTGTTATACTCGATCAGAAGACTTTGTTATACTCGACGAGGGGGCCGATTATGTTATACTCGATGGGGAAACTCGATGGGACTGTATACTCGAGGCAGAGGACTTTGCTATACTCGATCAGGGGATACTGAGAAGGGGACTTTTTTATACTCGATCAGGGGACTTTGTTATACTCGACCAGGGGACTTTGTTATACTCGATCAGGGGATGTGTTATACTCGATGATGGGACTTTGCTCTACTTGATTAGGGGACTTTGTTATACTCGATCAGGGGAATTTTGTTATACTCGATCAGAGGACTTTGTTATACTCGACCAGGGGCCTTTGTTATACTCGATAAGAAAACTTTTTTTATACTCGACCAGGGTACTTTGTTATACTCGATCAAGGGACTTTTGTTATACTCGATAAGGGGAATTTGTTATACTCGATAAGGGGACTTTGTTAGACTCGAACAGGGGACTTTGTTATACTCGACCAGGGAAGTTTGTTATACTCGATTAGGCGGATATGTTATTCTCGATCAGGGGACTTTGTTATACTCGATCAGGGGCCTTTGTTATACTCGAGAAGGGGGCTGTGTTAAACTCGACCAGGGGACTTTGTTATACTCGATCTGGAGGCTTTGTTATTCTCGATCAGGGGACTTTGCTATACTCGACCAGGGGACTTTGTTATACTCGATCAGGGGTCTTTGTTATACTCGACCAGGGGACTTTTTTATACTTGACCAATGGACTTTGTTATACTCGATGCTTTTGTTGTACTCGATCTGGCGACTTTATTATACTCGAGCAGGGGACTTTGTTATACTCCATCAGGGGACTTTGTTATACTCAATCAGGGGACTTTGTTATACTCGATTAGGGCCCTTTGTTATACTCGATGAGAGGGCTTTGTTATACTCGACCAGGGGACTTTGTTATACTCGATCAGGGGACTTTGTTATACTCGACCAGGGGACTTTTTTATAATTAATCAGGGGAGTTTGTCATACTCGATCAGTGGACTTTCCTATATTTGACCAATGGACTTTGCTATACTCGATGAGGGGCTTTTGTTATACTCGATCTGGGGACTTTGTTATTATCGACCAGGAGACTTTGTTATACTCGATCATGGGACTTTGTTATACTCGAGCAGAGGACTTTGCTATACTCGATCAGGGGATATGTTATACTCGATCAGGGGACTTTGTTATACTTGATTAGGGGACTTTGTTATACTCGATCAGGGGACTTTGTTATACTCGATCAGAAGACTTTGTTATACTCGACGAGGGCCTTTGCTATACTCGATCAGGGGATATGTTATACTCGATCAGGGGACTTTGTTATACTCGATCATGGGACTTTGTTATACTCGAGCAGAGGACTTTGCTATACTCGATCAGGGGATATGTTATACTCGATCAGGGGACTTTGTTATACTCGATCAGGTGATATGTTATACTCGATCAGGGGACTTTGTTATACTTGATTAGGGGACTTTGTTATACTCGATCAGGGGACTTTGTTATACTCGATCAGAAGACTTTGTTATACTCGACGAGGGGCCTTTGCTATACTCGATCAGGGGATATGTTATACTCGATCAGGGGACTTTGTTATACTCGATCATGGGACTTTGTTATACTCGAGCAGAGGACTTTGCTATACTCGATCAGGGGATATGTTATACTCGATCAGGGGACTTTGTTATACTCGACCAGGGGACTTTGCTATACTCTATCAGGGGACTTTGATATACTCGATCAGGGACTTAGTTATACTCGTCCAGGGGGCTTTGTTATACTAGGATTAGGGGACTTTGTTATTCTCGACCAGAGGACTTTGTTATACTCGAACAGAGGCATTTGTTATACTCGGACAGGGGACTTTGTTATGCTCGATCTGGGGAGTTTGTTATACTGGGCCAGGAGACTTTGTTATACTCGATTAGGGGATATATTATACTCGATCAGGGGACTGCGTTATACTGGAACAAGGGACTTTGTTATACTCGATCAGGGGACTTTGTTATATTCAATAAGGGGACTTAATGTTAGACTCGAACAGGGGACTTTTTTATACCTGACCAATGGACTTTGTTATACTCGATTAGGGGCCTTTGTTATACTCGATGAGGGGGCTTTGTTTTGCTCGACCTGGGGACTTTTTCATACTTGATCAGGGGACTTTGTTATACTCGATTAGGGGACTTTGTTATACTCGATCAGTGGACTTTTCTATATTTGACCAATGGACTTTACTATACTCGATGAGGGGCCTTTGTTATACTCGATCAGGGACTTTGTTATAGTCGACCAGGGGACTTTGTTATACTCGATTAGGGGACTTTGTTATACTCGATCAATAGGCTTTGTTATACTTGATGAGGGGACTTGCTATACTCGACCAGGGGACTTTGTTATACTCGATCAGGGGACTTTGTTATACTCGAGCAGGAGACTTTGTTATACTCGATCAGGGGACTTTTTTATACTCGACCAGAGGACTTTGTTATACTCGATCAGGGGATATGTTATACTCGTCCAGGGGGCTTTGTTATACTAGGATCAGGGGACTTTGTTATGCTCGATCAGGGGACATTGTCTTACTCGATCAGGGCCCTTTGTTATACTCGACCAGGAGAATTTGTTATAATCGATTAGGGGACTCTGTTATGCTCGATCTAGGGTCTTTGTTAAACTGGGCCAGGAGACGTTGTTATACTCGATCAAGGGATATGTTATACTCGATCAGGGGACTTTGTTATACTGGACCAGGGGACTTTATATACTTGACCAACGGACTTTGTTATACTCGATAAGGGGCCTTTCTTATACTCGATCAGGGGACTTTGTTATACTCGAGCAGGGGACTTTGTTATATTCGATCAGGGGACTTTTTTATACTCGACCAGAGGACTTTGTTTTATTCGATTAGGGGACTTTGTTATACTCGACCAGGGGACTTTTTTATACTCGACCAGAAGACTTTGTTATACTCGAACAGGGGATATGTTATACTCGATCAGGGGACTTTGTTATACTCAACCAGAGGGCTTTGTTATACTCAATCAGGGGACTTTGTTATACTCGATCAGGGACTTTGTTATACTCGACCAGGGTACTCTTTTATACTTGATCAGGGGACTTTGTCATACTCAATCAGTGGACTTTCCTATATTTGACCAATGGACTTTGCTATAATCGATGAGGGGCCTTTGTTATACTCGAACAGGGGACTTTGTTATACTCGACCAGTGGACTTTGTTATACTCGACCAGGGGATATGTTATACGCGATGAGGGTACTTTGTTATACTTGATTAGGGGACTTTGTTATCCTCGATCAGAGGACTTTGTTATACTTGATCAGAGGACTTTGTTATACTCGGCCAGGGGCCTTTGTTATCCTCGATTAGAAAACTTTGTTATACTCGACCAGGGGACTTTGTTATACTCCACCAGGGACTTTGTTATACTCGATCAGGGGATATGTTATACTCGATCAGGGGACTTTGTTATACTCGGTTCAGGGGACTTTGTTATACTCGTCCAGGGGGCTTTGTTATACTAGGATTAGGGGACTTTATTATACTCGATCAGGGGACTTTGTCTTACTCGATCAGGGCCCTTTGCTATACTCGACCGGGGGACTTTGTTATAATCGATCAGGGGACTTTGGTATGCTCGATCTAGGGACTTTGTTATACTGGGCCAGGGGACTTTTTTATACTTGATCAGGGATCATTGTTACGCTGCACCAGGGGACATTTTGATTCTCGATTAGGGGACTTTGTTATACTCGGTTAGGGGACTTTTGTTATACTCGATCAGGGGACTTTGTTATACTCGACCAGGGGCCTTTGTTATACTCGAATAGGGGACTTTGTTTTACTCGATAAGGGGACTTTCTTAGACTCGAACAGGTGACTTTGTTATACTCGATCAGGGGACTTTGTCTTACTCGATTAGGGCCCTTTGCTATAATCGACCGGGGGACTTTGTTATAATCGATCAGGGGACTTTGGTATGCTCAATCTAGGGACTTTGTTATACTGGGCCAGGGGACTTTTTTATACTCGATGAGGGACATTGTTACGCTGGACCAGGGGACATTTTTATTCTCGATTAGGAGACTTTGTTATACTCGATTAGGGGACTTTTGTTACACTAGATCAGAGCACTTTGTTATACTCGACCAGGGGACTTTGTTATACTCGATTAGAAGACTTTGTTTTACCCGATATTGGGACTTTGATATACTCGATCAGGGGACTTTCTTATACTCGATGAGGGGCCTTTGTTATACTCGGTCAGGGGCCTTTATTATACTCGATCAAGGGACTTTGTTATACTCGATTAGAGGCCTTTTTTGGACTCGATCAGGGGACTTTGTTATACTCGAGCAGGGGGCTTTGTTATACTCGATCAGGGGACTTTGTTATACTAGATCAGGAGGCTTTGTTAACCTCGATCAGGGGACTTTGCTCTACTCGACCAGGGGACTTTGTTATACTCGATTAGGGGACTTTGTTATACTCGATCAGGAGGCTTTTTTATACTCGATCAGTGGACTTTGCTATCCTCGACCAGGGACCTTTGTTATACTCGATCATTGGACTTTGTTATACTCGATTAGGGGCCTTTGTTATACTCGATGATGGGGCTTTGTTATACTCGACCAGGGGACTTTGCTATATTCGACCAGGGGACTTTGTTATACTCGATTAGGGGACTTTGTTATACTCGACCAGGGAACTTTTTTATACTTGACCAATGGACTTTGTTATACTCGATGAGGGGCCTTTGTTATACTCGATGATGGGACTTTGTTTTTCTCCACCAGGGGACTTTGTTATACTCGATCAGGTGACTTTGTTATACTCGTTCAGGTGACTTTGTTATACTCGATCAGAGGACTTTGTTATACTCGATTAGGGGCCTTTGTTATACTCGATGACGGGGCTTTGTTATACTCGACCAGGGGACTTTGCTATAGTCGACCAGGGGACTTTGTTATAATCGATCAGGGGACTTTGTTTTGCTCAATCTGGGGACTTTGTTATACTGGGCCTGGAGACTTTGTTATACTCGAGCAGGGGATTTGTTCTACTCGATTAGGGGACTTTGTTATACTGGACCAGGGGACTTTGTTATACTCGATCAGGGGACGTTGTTATACTCGATCAGGGGACTTTGTTAAACTCGTCTAGGGGGCTTTTTTATACTCGATCAGGGGACTTTGTTATAATCGATCAGGGGACTTTGTCTTACTCGATGAGGTGGCTTTGTTTTACTCGACCAGAGGACTTTGCTATACTCGACCAGGGGACTTTGTTATACTCGATTAGGGGACTTTGTTATTCTCGACCAGGGGACTTTTTTATACTTGATCAGTGGACTTTGTCATACTTGAGCAGAGGCCATTGTTATACTCGATCGGGAGACTTTGTTATACTCGATGTGTGGACTTTCCTATATTTAACCAATGGACTTTGCTATACTCGACGAGGGGCCTTTGTTATACTCGATCAGGGGACTTTGTTATACTCGATAAGGGGACTTTGTTACACTCGATTAGGGGAATTTGTTATACTCGATAAGGGGACTTAATGTTAGACTCGAACAGGGGACTTTGTTATACTCGACGAGGGGACTTTGTTATACTCGATTAAACGGCTTTGTTATAATCGATCAGGGGACTTTGTTATACTCGATGAGGGGCCTTTGTTTTACTCGATCAGGGGACTTTGTTATACACGACCAGGGGACTTTGTTATACTCGATCAGGGGATATGTTATACTCGATCAGGGGACTTTGCAATACTCACCCAGAGGACTTTGTTAAACTCGATCAGGGGAATTTGTTATCCTCAATCAGGGGACTTTGTTATACTCGATAAGGGGCCTTTGTTATACTCGACCAGGGGACTTTGTTATACTCGATCAGGGGACTTTGTTATACTCGACCAGGGGACTTTTTTATACTTGATCAGGGGACTTTGTCATACTCGATCAGTGGACTCTCCTATATTTGACCAATGGACTTTGCTATACTCGATGAGGGGACTTTGTTTTACTCGACCAGGGGACTTTGTTATAATCGATCAGGTGATTTTGTTATACTCGACCAGAGGACTTTGTTATACTCGAGCAGGGGATATGTTATACTTAATCAGGGGACTTTGTTATACTTGATCAGGGGACTTTGTTATACTTGATTAGGGGACTTTTTTATACTCGATCAAAGGACTTTGTTATACTTGATCAGAAGACTTTGTTATACTCAACCAGGGGCCTTTGTTATACTCGATTAGAAAACTTTGTTATATTCGATTAGGGGACTTTGTTATACTCAACCAGGGGACATTTTTATACTTGACTAATGGACTTTGTTATACTCAATGAGGGGCCTTTGTTATACTCGATCAGGGGACTTTGTTATACTCGACGAGGGGACTTTGTTATACTCGATCAGGTGATATGTTATACTCGATCAGGGGACTTTGTTATACTCGATCAGGGGACTTTGTTACACTTGATTAGGGGACTTTGTTATCCTCGTTCAGGGGACTTTGTTATACTTGATTAGAAGACTTTGTTATACTCGGCCAGGGGCCTTTGTTATACTCGATTAGAAAACTTTGTTATACTCGACCAGGGGACTTTGTTATACTCCACCAGTGGACCTTTTTATACTTGTCCAATGAACTTTGTTATACTCAATGAGGGGCCTTTGTTATACCCGATCAGGGGACTTTGTTACACTCGACCAGGCGACTTTCTCATACATGATCAGGGGACTTTGTCATACTCGATCAATGGACTTTCCTATATTTGACCAATGGACTTTACTGTACTCGATGAGGGTCCTTTGTTATTCTCGATCAGGGACTTAGTTATACTCGACCAGGGGACTTTGTTATACTTGGTTAGGGGACTTTGTTATACTCGATCAAAGTACTTTGATATACTTAATCACAGGACTTTGTTATACTCGACCAGGGGCCTTTGTTATACTCGATTAGAAAACTTTGTTAGACTCGACCAGGGGCCTTTGTTATACTCGATTAGAAAACTTTGTTATACTCGACCAGGGGACTTTGTTATACTCCACCAGGAACTTTGTTATACTCGATCAGGGGATATGGTATACTCGATCAGGGACTTTGTTATACTTGGTTCAGGGTACTTTGTTATACTCGTCCAGGGGTCTTTGATATACAAGCATCATTGGACATTGTTATGCTCGACTAGGGGACATTGTCTTACTCGATCAGGGCCCTTTGTTATACTTGACCAGGGGAATTTGTTATAATCGATTAGGGGACTCTGTTATGCTCGATCTAGGGTCTTTGTTAAACTGGGCCAGGAGACGTTGTTATACTCGAGCAAGGGATATGTTATACTCGATCAGGGGACTTTGTTATACTGGACCAGGGGACTTTTTTATACTTGACCAATGGACTTTGTTATACTCGATGAGGGGCCTTTGTTATACTCGATCAGGGGACTTTGTTATACTCGAGCAGGGGACTTTGTTATATTCGATCAGGGGACTTTTTTATACTCGACCAGAGGACTTTGTTTTATTCGATTAGGGGACTTTGTTATACTCGACCAGGGGACTTTTTTATACTTGACCAATGGACTTTGTTATACTCAATGAAGGGCCTTTGTTATACTCGATCAGGGGACTTTGTTATACACGATCAGGGGACTTTGTTATACGCGATCGGGGGACTATTTTTATACTCGACCAGAGGACTTTGTTATACTCGATCAGGGGATATGTTATACTCGATCAGGGGACTTTGTTATACTCAACCAGAGGGCTTTGTTATACTCAATCAGGGGACTTTGTTATACTCGGTTAGGGGCCTTTGTTATACTCGATGAGGGGGCTTTGTTATACTCGACCAAGGGACTTTGCTATGCTCGAACAGGGGACTTTGTTACACTCGATCAGGGGACTTTGTTATACTCGACCAGGGTACTCTTTTATACTTGATCTGGGGACTTTGTCATACTCGATCAGTGGACTTTCCTATATTTGACCTATGGACTGTGCTATACTCGATGAGGGGCCTTTGTTATACTTGATCAGGGGACTTTGTATACTCGACCAGAGGACTTTGTTATTCTCGATCATGGTATATGTTATACTCGATCAGGGTACTTTGTTATACACGATCAGGGGACTTTGTTATACTTGATTAGGTGACTTTGTTATCCTCGAGCAGGGGACTTTGTTATTCTTGATCAGAGGACTTTGTTATACTCGGCCAGGGGCCTATGTTATCCTCGATTAGAAAACTTTGTTATACCCGACCTGGGGACTTTGTTATACTCCACCAGGGACTTTGTTATACTCGATCAGGGGATATGTTATTCTCGATCAGGGGACTTTGTTATACTCGGTTCAGGGGACTTTGTTATACTCGTCCAGGGGGCTTTGTTGTACTAGGATCAGGGGACTTTGTTATAATCGATTAGGGGACTTTCTTATGCTCGATCTGGAGACTTTGTTATACTCATCCAGGGAGCTCTGTTATACTCGATCAGAGGTCTTTGTCCTACTCGATCAGGGCCCTTTGCTATACTCGACCGGGGGACTTTGTTATAATCGATCAGGGGACTTTGGTATGCTCGATCTAGGGACTTTGTTATACTGGGCCAGGGGACTTATTTATACTCGATCAGGGGACTTTGTTACGCTGGACCAGGGGACATTTTTATTCTCGATTAGGGGACTTTGTTATACTCGATTAGGGGTCTTTTGTTACACTCGATCAGGGGACTTTGGTATACTCAACCAGGGGCCTTTGTTATACTCGATTACGGGACTATGTTTTACTCGATAAGGGGACTTTGTTATACTCGACTAGGGGACTTTGTTATACTCTATTAGGCGGCTTTGTTATACTCGATCAGGAGACTTTCTTATACTCGATGAGGGGCCTTTGTTATACTCGGTCAGGGGCCTTTGTTATACTAGATCAAGGAGATTTGTTATACTCGATCAGGGGACTTTATTATACTAGATCAGGAGGCTTTGTTAACCTCGATCAGGGGACTTTGCTATACTCGACCAGGGGACTTTGTTATACTCGAGCAGGGGGCTTTGTTATACTCGATTAGGGGACTTTGTTATACTCGATCATGAGGCTTTTTTATACTCGATCAGGGGACTTTGCTATCCTCGACCAGGGGACTTTGTTATACTCGATCAGGGAACTTTTTTATACATGACCAATGGACTTTGTTATACTCGATGAGGGGCCTTTGTTATACTCGATGAGGGGACTTTGTTATACTCCACCAGGGGACATTGTTATACTCGATAAGGGTACTTTTTTATGCTCGACCAGAGGACTTTGTTATACTCAATCATGGGATATGTTATACTTGATCAGGGACTTTGTTATACTCAACCAGGGGACTTTGTTATACTCGACCAGGGGACTTTGCTATAGTCGACCAGGGGACTTTGTTATACTCGATTAGGGGACTTTGTTATACTCGACCAGGGGACATTTTATTCTTGATCAGGGGACTTTGTCATACTTGACCAGAGTCCATTGTTATACTCGATCGGGGGACTTTGTTATACTCGATGAGTGGATTTTCCTATATTTGACCAATGGACTTTGCTATACTCGATGAGGGGCCTTTGTTATACTCGATGAGTGGACATTGTTATACTCGACCAGGGGACTTTGTTATACTCGATGAGGGGACTTTGTTATACTCGACCAGAGGACATGTTATACTCGATTAGAAAACTTTGTTATACTCGACCAGGGGACTTTGTTATACTCGATCAGGGGACTTTTTTATACTCGACAAGAGGACTTTGTTATACTCAATCCGGGGATATGTTATACTTGATCAGGGGACTTTGTTATACTCAACCAGGGGACTTTGTTATACTCGATTAGGGGCCTCTTTTATACTCGATGAGGGGGCTTTGTTAAACTCGATCAGGGGACTTTGCTATAGTCGACCAGGGGACTTTGTTATACTCGATTAGGGGACTTTGTTATACTCGACCAGGGGACTTTTTTATACTTGATCAGGGGACTTTGTCATACTTGACCAGAGGCCATTGTTATACTCGATCGGGGGACTTTGTTATACTCGATGAGTGGACTTTCCTATATTTGACCAATGGACTTTGCTATACTCGATGAGGGGCCTTTGTTATAGTCGATCAGGGGACATTCTTATACTCGACAAGGGTACTTTGTTATACTCGATGAGGGGACTTTGTTATACTCGACCAGAGGACTTTATTATACTCGATCAGGAGATATGTTATACTCGATCAGGGGACTTTGTTATATTCAAACAGAGGACTTTGATATACTCGACGAGGGGCCTTTGTTATACTCGATTAGAAAACTTTGTTATACTCGACCAGGAGAATTTGTTATATTCGATCAGGGGACTTTGTTATACTCCACCAGGGACTTTGTTATATTCGATCAGGGGATATGCTATACTTGACCAGGGGACTTTGTTATACACGATCAGGGGACTTTGTTATACTCGACCAGGGGCGTTTTTATACTTGGCCAATGGACTTTGTTATACTCAATGAGGGGCCTTTGTTATACTCGATCAGGGGACTTTGTTATACACGACCAGGGGACTTTGTTATACGCAATCAGGGGACTTTTTTATACTCGACCAGAAGACTTTGTTATACTCGATCAGGGGATATGTTATACTCGTCCAGGGGACTTTGTTATACTCGATCAGGGGACTTTGTTATACGCGACCAGGGGACTTTTTTGAATTTGATTAGGGGACTTTGTCATACTCGATCAGTGGACTTTCCTATATATGACCAATCTTATACTCGATGAGGGGCCTTTTTTATACTCGATCAGGGGACTTTGCTATACTCGACAAGGGGACTTTGTTATACTCGATCAGGGGACTTTGTTATACTCGACCAGAGGACTTTGTTATACTCGATCAGGGGATATGTTATACTCGTTCAGAGGACTTTGTTATACTCAATCAGGTGACTTTTTTTTACTTGATTAGGGGACTTTTTTATACTCGATCAAAGGACTTTGTTATACTTGATCAGAGGACTTTGTTATGCTCGACGAGGAGCCTTTGTTATACTCGATTAGAAAACTTTGCTATACTCGACCAGGGGACTTTGTTATACTCCACCAGGGACTCTGTTATACTCGATCAGGGGATATATTTTACTCGATAAGGGGACTTTGTTATACTCGTCCAGGGGGCTTTGTTATACTAGGATCAGGGGACTTTGTTATGCTTGATCAGGGGACTTTGTTCTACTCGATCAGGGCCCTTTGTTATACTCGACCAAGGGACTTTGTTATAATCGATTAGGTGACTTTGTTATGCTCGATCTGGGGACTTTGTTAAACGGGCTACGAGACGTTGTTATACTCGATCAGGGGATTTTTTTTATACTCGATCAGGGGACTTTGTTATACTCGACCAGAGGCCTTTGTTATACTCGATCAGGGGACTTTGTTATACTCGATAAGGGGACTTTGTTATACTCGATAAGGGGAATTTGTTATACTCGATAAGGGGACTTAATGTTAGACTCAAACAGGTGACTTTGTTATACTCGACCAGAGGCCTTTGTTATACTAGATCAGGGAACATTGTTATACTCGATTAGGGGCCCTTTTTGGACTCGATGAGGGGCTTTTGTTATACTCGATGAGGGGACTTTGTTATACTCGATTAGAAAACTTTGTTATACTCGACCAGGGGACTTTGTTATACTCCACCAGGAACTTTGTTATACTCGATCAGGGGATATGTTATACTCGATCAGGGACTTTGTTATACTTGGTTCAGGGTACTTTGTTATACTCGTCCAGGGGTCTTTGATATACTAGGATCATTGGACTTGTTATGCTCGACTAGGGGACTTTGTCTTACTCGATCAGGGCCCTTTGTTATACTTGACCAGGGGAATTTGTTATAATCGATTAGGGGACTCTGTTATGCTCGATCTAGGGTCTTTGTTAAACTGGGCCAGGAGACGTTGTTATACTCGATCAAGGGATATGTTATACTCGATCAGGGGACTTTGTTATACTGGACCAGGGGACTTTTTTATACTTGACCAATGGACTTTGTTATACTCGATGAGGGGCCTTTGTTATACTCGATCAGGGGACTTTGTTATACTCGAGCAGGGGACTTTGTTATATTCGATCAGGGGACTTTTTTATACTCGACCAGAGGACTTTGTTTTATTCGATTAGGGGACTTTGTTATACTCGACCAGGGGACTTTTTTATACTTGACCAATGGACTTTGTTATACTCAATGAAGGGCCTTTGTTATACTCAATCAGGGGACTTTGTTATACACGATCAGGGGACTTTGTTATACGCGATCGGGGGACTATTTTTATACTCGACCAGAGGACTTTGTTATACTCGATCAGGGGATATGTTATACTCGATCAGGGGACTTTGTTATACTCAACCAGAGGGCTTTGTTATACTCAATCAGGGGACTTTGTTATACTCGGTTAGGGGCCTTTGTTATACTCGATGAGGGGGCTTTGTTATACTCGACCAAGGGACTTTGCTATGCTCGAACAGGGGACTTTGTTACACTCGATCAGGGGACTTTGTTATACTCGACCAGGGTACTCTTTTATACTTGATCTAGGGACTTTGTCATACTCGATCAGTGGACTTTCCTATATTTGACCAATGGACTGTGCTATACTCGATGAGGGGCCTTTGTTATACTTGATCAGGGGACTTTGTTATACTGGACCAGAGAACTTTGTTATTCTCGATCATAGGATATGTTATACTCGATCAGGGTACTTTGTTATACACGATCAGGGGACATTGTTATACTTGATTAGGTGACTTTGTTATCCTCGATCAGGGGACTTTGTTATACTTGATCAGAGGACTTTGTTATACTCGGCCAGGGGCCTATGTTATCCTCGATTAGAAAACTTTGTTATACCCGACCTGGGGACTTTGTTATACTCCACCAGGGACTTTGTTATACTCGATCAGGGGATATGTTATTCTCGATCAGGGGACTTTGTTATACTCGGTTCAGGGGACTTTGTTATACTCGTCCAGGGGGCTTTGTTATACTAGGATTAGGGGACTTTGTTATAATCGATTAGGGGACTTTCTTATGCTCGATCTGGGGACTTTGTTATACTCATCCAGGGAGCTCTGTTATACTCGATCAGAGGTCTTTGTCCTACTCGATCAGGGCCCTTTGCTATACTCGACCGGGGGACTTTGTTATAATCGATCAGGGGACTTTGGTATGCTCGATCTAGGGACTTTGTTATACTGGGCCAGGGGACTTATTTATACTCGATCAGGGGACTTTGTTACGATGGACCAGGAGTCATTTTTATTCTCGATTAGGGGACTTTGTTATACTCGATTAGGGGACTTTTGTTACACTCGATCAGGGGACTTTGGTATACTCGACCAGGGGCCTTTGTTATACTCGATTACGGGACTTTGTTTTACTCGATAAGGGGACTTTGTTATACTCGACCAGGGGACTTTGTTATACTCTATTAGGCGGCTTTGTTATACTCGATCAGGAGACTTTCTTATACTCGATGAGGGGCCTTTGTTATACTCGGTCAGGGGCCTTTGTTATACTAGATCAAGGGACTTTGTTATACTCGATCAGGGGACTTTGTTATACTAGATCAGGAGGCTTTGTTAACCTCGATCAGGGGACTTTGCTATACTCGACCAGGGGACTTTGTTATACTCGAGCAGGGGGCTTTGTTATACTCGATTAGGGGACTTTGTTATACTCGATCATGAGGCTTTTTTATACTCGATCAGGGGACTTTGCTATCCTCGACCAGGGGACTTTGTTATACTCGATCAGGGAACTTTTTTATACATGACCAATGGACTTTGTTATACTCGATGAGGGGCCTTTGTTATACTCGATGAGGGGACTTTGTTATACTCCACCAGGGGACATTGTTATACTCGATCAGGGTACTTTTTTATGCTCGACCAGAGGACTTTGTTATACTCAATCATGGGATATGTTATACTTGATCAGGGACTTTGTTATACTCAACCAGGGGACTTTGTTATACTCGACCAGGGGACTTTGCTATAGTCGACCAGGGGACTTTGTTATACTCGATTAGGGGACTTTGTTATACTCGACCAGGGGACTTTTTTATACTTGATCAGGGGACTTTGTCATACTTAACCAGAGTCCATTGTTATACTCGATCGGGGGACTTTGTTATACTCGATGAGTGGACTTTCCTATATTTGACCAATGGACTTTGCTATACTCGATGAGGGGCCTTTGTTATACTCGATGAGGGGACATTGTTATACTCGACCAGGGGACTTTGTTATACTCCACTAGGGACTTTGTTATACTCGACCAGGGGACTTTGTTATACTCGATCAGGGGCTTTTTTATACTCGACAAGAGGACTTTGTTATACTCAATCCGGGGATATGTTATACTTGATCAGGGGACTTTGTTATACTCAACCAGGGGACTTTGTTATACTCGATTAGGGGCCTCTTTTATACTCAATGAGGGGGCTTTGTTTTACTCGATCAGGGGACTTTGCTATAGTCGGCCAGGGGACTTTGTTATACTCGATTAGGGGACTTTGTTATACTCGACCAGGGGACTTTTTTATACTTGATCAGGGGACTTTGTCATACTTGACCAGAGGCCATTGTTATACTCGATCGGGGGACTTTGTTATACTCGATGAGTGGACTTTCCTACATTTGACCAATGGACTTTGCTATACTCGATGAGGGGCCTTTGTTATAGTCGATCAGGGGACATTCTTATACTCGACAAGGGTACTTTGTTATACTCGATGAGGGGACTTTGTTATACTCGACCAGAGGACTTTATTATACTCGATCAGGAGATATGTTATACTCGATCAGGGGACTTTGTTATATTCAAACAGAGGACTTTGATATACTCGACGAGGGGCCTTTGTTATACTCGATTAGAAAACTTTGTTATACTCGACCAGGAGAATTTGTTATATTCGATCAGGGGACTTTGTTATACTCCACCAGGGACTTTGGTATATTCGATCAGGGGATATGCTATACTTGACCAGGGGACTTTGTTATACACGATCAAGGGACTTTGTTATACTCGACCAGGGGCGTTTTTATACTTGGCCAATGGACTTTGTTATACTCAATGAGGGGCCTTTGTTATACTCGATCAGGGGACTTTGTTATACACGACCAGGGGACTTTGTTATACGCAATCAGGGGACTTTTGTTATACTCGATCAGGGGACTTTATTATACTCGTCCAGGGGCCTTTGTTATACTCGATCACTAGACTTTGTTATACTCGTTAAAGGGACTTTGTTATACTCGATAAGGGGAATATGTTATACTCGATAAGGGGACTTTATTAGACTCGAACAGCGGACTTTGTTATACTCGACCAGGGAACTTTGTTATACTCGATTAGGCGGATTTGTTATTCTCGATCAGGGGACTTTGTTATACTCGATCAGGGGCCTTTGTTATACTCGAGAAGGGGGCTGTGTTAAACTCGAAAAGGGGACTTTGTTATACTCGATCTGGAGGCTTTGTTATTCTCGATCAGGGGACTTTGCTATACTCGACCAGGGGACTTTGTTATACTCGATCAGGGGTCTTTGTTATACTCGACCAGGGGATTTTTTATACTTGACCAATGGACTTTGTTACACTCGATGAGAGGCTTTTGTTGTACTCGATCTGGCGACTTTATTATACTCGAGCAGGGGACTTTGTTATACTCCATCAGGGGACTTTGTTATACTCAATCAGGGGACTTTGTTATACTCGATTAGGGCCCTTTGTTATACTCGATGAGAGGGCTTTGTTATACTCGACCAGGGGACTTTGTTATACTCGATCAGGGGACTTTGTTATACTCGACCAGGGACTTTTTTATAATTAATCAGGGGAGTTTGTCATACTCGATCAGTGGACTTTCCTATATTTGGCCAATGGACTTTGCTATACTCGATGAGGGGCTTTTGTTATATTCGATGAGGGGATATGTTATACTCGATCAGGGGACTTTGTTATACTCGACTAGGGGCCTTTGTTATACTCGATTAGAAAACTTTGTTATACTCGATCAGGAGACTTTGTTATATACGATCAGGGAACTTTGTTATACTCCACCAGGGACTTTGTTATATTCGATCAGGGGATATGCCATACTTGACCAGGGGACTTTGTTATACACGATCAGGGGACTTTGTAATACTCGACCATGGGACTTTTTTATACCTGATCAATGGACTTTGTTATACTCAATGAGGGGCCTTTGTTATACTCGATCAGGGGACTTTGTTATACACGACCAGGGGATTTTGTTATACGCAATAAGGGGACTTTGTTATACTCGATCAGGGGACTTTGTTATACTCGGTTCAGGTGTCTTTGTTATACTCGTCCAGTGGGCTTTGTTATACTATGATCAGGGGACTTTGTTTTACTCGATCAGGGGACTTTTTTATACTCGACCAGAGGACTTTGTTATACTCGACCAGGGGCTATGTTATACTTGATCAAGGGACTTTGTTATACTCGTCCAGGGGACTTTCTATACTTGACCAATGGACTTTGTTATACTCAATGAAGGGCCTTTTGTTATACTCGATCAGGTGACTTTGTTATATACGACCAGGGGACTTTGTTATACTTGATTAGGGGACTTTGTTATACTTGATCAGAGGACTTTGTTATACTCGACCAGGGGCCTTTGTTATACTCGATTAGAAAACTTTGTCATACTCGACCAGGGGACTTTGTTATACTCCACCAGGGACTTTGTTATACTCGATCAGGGGACTTTGTTATACTCGGTTTAGGTGTCTTTGTTATACTCGTCCAGTGGGCTTTGTTATACTAGGATCAGGGAACTTTGTTATACTCGATCAGGGGACTTTTTCTTACTCGATCAGGGCCCTTTGTTATACTCGACCAGGGGACTTTGTTATACTTGATTAGGGGACTTTGTTATACTCGATCAAATGACTTTGTTATATTTGATCAGAGGACTTTGTTATACTCGACCAGGGGCCTTTGATATACTCGATTAGAAAACTTTGTTATACTCGACCAGGGGCCTTTGTTATACTCGATTAGAAAACTTTGTTATACTCGACCAGGGGACTTTGTTATACTCAGGGACTTTGTTATACTCGATCAGGGGATATGTTATACTCGATCAGGGGACTTTGATATACTCGGTTCAGGTGTCTTTGTTATACTCGTCCAGTGGGCTTTGTTATACTAGGATCAGGGGACTTTGTTATACTCGATCAGGGGACTTTGTTATACACGACCAGGGGACTTTGTTATACGCGATCAAGGGACTTTTTTATACTCAACGAGAGGACTTTGTTATACTCGATTAGGGGATATGTTATACTCGATCAGGGGACTTTGTTATACTCAACCAGAGTACTTTGTTATACTCGATCAGGGGACTTAGTTATACTAAATCAGGGGACTTTGTTATACTCGATTAGGGGCCTTTGTTATACTCGACCAGGGGACTTTGTTATACTCGATCAGGGGACATTGTTATACTCGACCAGGGGACTTTTTTATACATGATCAGGGGAGTTTGTCATACTCGATCAGTGGACTTTCCTATATTTGACCAATGGACTTTGCTATACTCGACCAGGGGACATTGTTATGCTCGATCAGGGGACTTTGTTATACTCGACCAGATAACTTTGTTATACTCGATCAGGGGATATGTTATACTCGATCAGGGGACTTTGTTATACTCGATTAGGTGACTTTGTTTTACTTGATTAGGGGACTTTTTTATACTCGATCAAAGGACTTTGTTGTACTTGATCAGAGGACTTTGTTATACTCGACCAGGAGCCTTTGTTATACTCGATGAGAAAACTTTGTTATACTCGACCAGGGGACTTTGTTATACTCCACCAGGGACTCTGTTATACTCGATCAGGGGATATGTTTTGCTCGATCAGGGGACTTTGTTATACTCGATTCAGGGGACTTTGTCTTACTCGATCAGGGTCCTTTGTTATACTCGACCAGGGGACTTTGTTATAATCGATTAGCGGACTTTGTTATGCTCAATCTGGGGACTTTGTTAAACTGGGCCACGAGACGTTGTTATACTCGATCAGGGGATTTTTGTTATACTCGATCAGGGGAATTTGTTATACTCGACCAGAGGCCTTTGTTACACTCGATCAGGGGACTTTGTTAACCTCGATAAGGGGACTTTGTTATACTCGATAAGGGGAATTTGTTATACTCAATAAGGGGACTTAATGTTAGACTCGAACAGGGGACTTTGTTTTACTCGATCAGGGGATTTTGTTACACTCGATCAGGGGATTTTGTTATACTCGACCAGAGGACTTTGTTATACTCGATCAAGGGATATGTTATACTCAATCAGGGGACTTTTTTATACTCGACCAGAGGACTATGTTATACTCGATCAGGAGACTTTGTTATACTCGACCAGGGGACTTTTTATACTTGACCAATGGACTTTGTTATACTCGATGAGGGGCCTTTGTTATACTCGATCTGGGGACTTTGTTATACTCGAGCAGGGGACTTTGTTATACTCCATCAGGGGTCTTTTTTATACTCGACAAGAGGACTATGTTATACTCGATCAGGGGACTTTGTTATACTCGACCAGGGGACTTTTTTATACTTGACCAATGGACTTTCTTATACTGAATGTGGGGCCTTTGTTATACTCGATATGGGGACTTTGTTATACTCGAACAGGGGACTTTTTTATACTTGACCAATGAACTTTGTTATACTAAATGAGGGGACTTTGTTATACTCAACCAGAGGACTTTGTTATACTAGATCAGGGGACTTTGTTATACTCAATCAGGGGCCTTTGTTATACCCGATTAGGGGCCTTTGTTATACTCGATGAGGGGGCTTTGTTATACTCGACCAGGGGACTTTGTTATACTCGATCAGGGGACTTTGTTATACTCGACAAGGGGACTTTTTTATAATTAATCAGGGGACATTGTCATACTCGACCAGTGGACTTTCCTATATTTGACCAATGGACTTTGCTATAGTTGACCAGGGGACTTTGTTATACTCGATTAGGGGACTTTGTTATACTCAACCAGGGGACTTTGTTATACTCGATCGGGGGACTTTGTTATACTCGATGAGTGATCTTTCCTATATTTGACCAATGGACTTTGATATACTCGATAAGGGGCTTTTGTTATACTCGATCAGGGGACTTTGTTATACTCGACCAGGGAACTTTGTTATACTCGATCAGAGGACTTTGTTATACTGGAGCAGAGGACTTTGTTATACTCTGTCAGGGGACTTTGTTATACTCGTCCAGGGGGCTTTGTTATACTCGGTCAGGGGACTTTGTTATACTCGATCAGGGGACTTTGTCTTACTCGATCAGGGCCATTTACTATACTCGACCAGGGGACTTTGTTTTAATCGATAAGGGGACTTTGTTATTCTCGACCAGAGAACTTTGTTATACTCGACCAGAGGCCTTTGTTATCCTCGGTCAGGGACTATGTTATAATCGACCAGGGGACTTTGTTATACTCGTTCAGGGGACTTTGTTATACACGACAAGGGGACTTTTTTATTAATAATCAGAGGACTTTGTCATACTCGATCAGTGGACTTTCGTATATTTGACCAATGGACTTTGTTATGCTCGATCTGGGGTTTTGTTATACTGGGCCAGGAGACTTTGTTATACTCGATGAGGGGATATGTTATACTCGATCAAGGGACTTTGTTATACTCGATCAGGGGACTATGTTATACTCGTCCAGGGGGCTTTGTTATACTCGATCAGGGGACTTTGTTATACTCGATCAGGGGACTTTTTTATAATTAATCAGGGGACATTGTCATACTCGACCAGTGGACTTTCCTATATTTGACCAATGGACTTTGCTATAGTTGACCAGGGGACTTTGTTATACTCGATTAGGGGACTTTGTTATACTCAACCAGGGGACTTTGTTATACTCGATCGGGGGACTTTGTTATACTCGATGAGTGAACTTTCCTATATTTGACCAATGGACTTTGATATACTCGATAAGGGGCTTTTGTTATACTCGATCAGGGGACTTTGTTATACTCGACCAGGGGACTTTGTTATACTCGATCAGAGGACTTTGTTATACTCGAGCAGAGGACTTTGTTATACTCTGTCAGGGGACTTTGTTATACTCGTCCAGGGGGCTTTGTTATACTCGGTCAGGGGACTTTGTTATACTCGATCAGGGGACTTTGTCTTACTCGATCAGGGCCATTTACTATACTCGACCAGGGGACTTTGTTTTAATCGATAAGGGGACTTTGTTATTCTCGACCAGAGAACTTTGTTATACTCGACCAGAGGCCTTTGTTATCCTCGGTCAGGGACTATGTTATAATCGACCAGGGGACTTTGTTATACTCGTTCAGGGGACTTTGTTATACTCGACAAGGGGACTTTTTTATTAATAATCAGAGGACTTTGTCATACTCGATCAGTGGACTTTCGTATATTTGACCAATGGACTTTGTTATGCTCGATCTGGGGTTTTGTTATACTGGGCCAGGAGACTTTGTTATACTCGATGAGGGGATATGTTATACTCGATCAGGGGACTTTGTTATACTCGATTAGGGACTTTGTTATACTCGATCAGGGGACTGTGTTATACTCGTCCAGGGGGCTTTGTTATACTCGATCAGGGGACTTTGTTATACTCGATCAGGGGACTTTTGTTTTACTCGATCAAGGGACTTTGTTATACTCGACCAGGGGCCTTTGTTATACTCGATCACCGGATTTTGTTATACTCGATAATGGGACTTTGTTATACTCGTCCAGGGGGCTTTGTTATACTGGGCCAGGGGACTTTTTTACACTCGATCAGCGGACTTTGTTATACTGGACCATGGGACTTTTTTATACTCGATCAGGGACTTTGTTATACTCGATAAGGAGACTTTGTTCTACTCGATAAGGGGAATTTGTTATACTCGATAAGGGGACTTTGTTAGACTCGATGAGGCGCCTTTGTTATACTAGATGAGGGGACTTTGTTATACTCGATTAGGGGCCTTTTTTAGACTCGATTAGGGGCCTTTGTTATACTCGATCAGGGGACCTTGTTATACTCGAGCAGGGGGCTTCGTTATACTCGATCAGGGGACTTTGTTATACTCGATGAGGAGGCTTTGTTATACTCGATTAGGGGACTTTGCTATACTCGACCAGGGGACTTTGTTAAACTCAATCAGGGGACTTTGTTATACTCGACCAGGGGACTTATTTATACTTGATCAATGGACTTTGTTATACTCCATGAGGGGCCTTTGTTATACTCGACCAGGGGCCTTTGTTGTACTCGATTAGAAAACTTTGTTATACTCGACCAGGGGACTTTGTTATACTCCACCAGGGACTTTGTTATACTCGATCAGGGGATATGTTATACTCCATCAGGGGACTTTGTTATACTCGGTTCAGGGGTCTTTGTTATACTCGTCCAGTGGGCTTTGTTATACTAGGATCAGGGGACTTTGTTATACTCGATCAAAGGACTTTGTCTTACTCAATGAGGGCCCTTTGTTATACTCGACCAGGTGACTTTGTTATAAACGATCAGCGGACTTTGTTATGCTCGATCTGGGGACTTTGTTATACTGCGCCAGGAGACGTTGTTATACTCGATGAGGGGATATGTTATACTCGATCAGGGTCTTTGTTATATTGGACCAGGGGACTTTGTTTTACTCGATCAGGGACTTTATTATACTCGATGAGGGGACTTTGTTATATTCGTCCAGGGGGCTTTGTTATACTCGATGAGGAGCCTTTGTTATACTCGATATGGGGACTTTGTTATACTCGACCAGGGGACTTTTTTATACTTGACCAATGGACTTTGTTATACTCAATGAGGGGCCTTTGTTATACTCGATCAGGGGACTTTCTTATACTTGACCAGGGGACTTTGTTATACACGATCAGGGGACTTTTTTATACTCGATCAGGGGACTTTGTTATACTCAACAAGAGGACTATGTTATACTCGATCAGGGGACTTTGTTATACTCAATCAGGGACTTTGTTATACTCGATGAGGGGCCTTTGTTATACTCGATGAGGGGGCTTTGTTATACTCGACCAGGGGACTTTGTTATACTCGACCAGGGGACTTTGTTATACTCGATTAGGGGACTTTGTTATACTCGACAAGAGGACTTTTTTATACTCGGTCAGGGGATATGTTATACTTGATCAGGGGACTTTGTTATACTCGACCAGGGGACTTTGTTATAATCGCCCAGGGGCCATTGTTATACGTGATTAGAAAACTTTGTTATACTCGACCAGGGACTTTGTTATACTCGATCAAGGGACTTCTGTTATACTCGATGAGGGGACTTTGTTATACTCGACCAGGGGCCTTTGTTATACAGGATCACCGGACTTTGTTATACTCGAACAAGGGACTTTGTTATACTCGATTAGGGGCCTTTGTTATACTAGATCAGGGGACTTTGTTATACTCGATGAGGGGCCTTTTTTAGACTCGATCAGGGGCCTTTGTTATACTCGATCAGGGTACTTTGTTATACTCGATTAGGGGACTTTCTTATACTCGAGCAGGGGGCTATGTTATACTCGATCAGGGGACTTTGTTATACTCGATGAGGAGGCTTTGTTATACTCGATCAGGGGACTTTGCTATACTCGGTTCAGGGGTCTTTGTTATACTCGTCCAGTGGGCTTTGTTATACTAGGATTAGGGGACTTTGTCTTACTCAATGAGGGCCCTTTGTTATACTCGACCAGGGGACTTATTTATACTTGATCAATGGACTTTGTTATAATCCATGAGGGGCCTTTGTTATACTGCGCCAGGAGACGTTGTTATACTCGATGAGGGGATATGTTATACTCGATCAGGGTCTTTGTTATATTGGACCAGGGGACTTTGTTAAAATCGATCAGGGACTTTATTATACTCGATGAGGGGACTTTGTTATATTCGTCCAGGGGGCTTTGTTATACTCGATGAGGAGCCTTTGTTATACTCGATATGGGGACTTTGTTATACTCGACCAGGAGAGTTTTTTATACTTGACCAATGGACTTTGTTATACTCAATGAGGGCCCTTTGTTATACTCGATCAGGGGACTTTCTTATACTTGACCAGGGGACTTTGTTATACACGATCAAGGGACTTTTTTATACTCGATCAGGAGACTTTGTTATACTCAATCAGGGACTTTGTTATACTCGATGAGGGGCCTTTGTTATACTCGATGAGGGGGCTTTGTTATACTCGACCAGGGAACTTTGTTATAGTCGAGCAGGGGACTTTGTTATACTCGATCAGGGGACTTTGTTATACTCGACAAGAGGACTTTGTTATACTCGGTCAGGGGATATGTTATATTCGATCAGGGGCCTTTGTTATACTCAATCAGGGGACTTTGTTATACTCGATGAGGAGGCTTTGTTATACTCGATTAGGGGACTTTGCTATACTCGACCAGGAGACTTTGTTATACTCGTTCAGGGGACTTTGTTATACTCGACCAGGGGACTTTTTTATACTTGATCAATGGACTTTGTTATACTCGATGAGGGGCCTTTGTTATACTCGATCTGGGGACTTTGTTATACTCGAGCAGGGGACTTTTTTATACTCAACCAGAGGACTTTGTTATACTCGACTAGGGGACTTTTTTATACATGACCAATGGACTTTGTTATACTCAATGAGGGGCCTTTGTTATACTCGATCAGGGGACTTTTTTATACTCGACCAGGGGACTTTGTTATATGCGATCAGGGGACTTTTTTATACTCGATCAGGGACTTTGTTATACTCAACCAGAGGTCTTTGTTATACTTGATCAGGGGACTTTGTTATACTCAATCAGGGGACTTTGTCATACTCGATCAGTGGACTTTCCTATATTTGACCAATGGACTTTGCTATACTCGATGAGGGGCTTTTGTTATACTCGATGAGGGGACTTTGTTATACTCGACCAGGGGACTTTGTTATACTCGATCCGGGGACTTTGTTATACTCGAGCAGAGAACTTTGTTATACTCTGTCAGGGGACTTTTTTATACACGTCCAGGTTGCTTTGTTATACTCAGTCAGGGGACTTTATTATACTCGATCAGGGGAAATTGTCTTACTCGATCAGGACCCTTTGCTATACTCGACAAGGGGACTTTGTTTTAATCGATCAGGGGACTTTGTTATACTCGATCAGGGGACTTTGTTATACTGGGCCAGAGGACTTTTTGTATACTCGGTCAGGGGACTTTGTTATACTAGTATCAGGGGACTTTGTTATTCTCGACCAGGGGACTTTGTTATACTCGACCAGAGGCCTTTGTTATCCTCGGTACGGGACTATGTTATAATCTATCAGGGGAATTTGTTATGCTCGATCTGGGGCTTTGTTATACTGGGCCAGGAGACTTTGTTATTCTCGATGAGGGGATATGTTATACTCGATCAGGGGACTTTGTTATACTCGATCACGGGACTTTTGTTATACTCGATCAGGGGACTTTGTTATACTCGATCACGGGACTTTTGTTATACTCGATCAGGGGACTTTGTTATACTCGTCCAGGGGGCTTTGTTATACTCGACCAGGGGACTTTGTTATAATCGATCAAGGGACTTTGTTATGCTCGATATGGGGACTTTGTTATACTGGGCCAGGGGACATTTTTATACTCGATCAGCGGACTTTGTTATACTCGATAAGGGGACTTTGTTGTACTCGATAAGGGGAATTTGTTATACTCGATAAGGGGGCTTTGTTATACTTAGATCAGGGGACTTTGTTATTCTCGACCAGGGGACTTTGTTATACTCGACCAGAGGCCTTTGTTATACTCGGTCCGGGGACTTTGTTATATTCGTCCAGGGGGCTTTGTTATACTCGATCAGAGGACTTTGTTATACTCGACCAGGGGACTTTGTTGTAATCGATCAGGGGACTTTCTTATGCTCGATCTGGGGACTTTGTTATACTCGATGAGAAGACTTTGTTATATTCATCCAGGGGGCTTTGTTATACTCGATCAGGGAACTTTGTTATACTCGATCAGGGACTTTATTATACTCGACAAGGGGCCTTTTTTATACTTGACCAATGGACTTTGTTATACTCAATGAGGGGCCTTTGTTATACTCGATCAGGGGACTTTCTTAAACTCGACCAGGGGACTTTGTTATACACGATCAGGGGACTTTTATATACTCGATCAAGGGACTTTGTTATACTCAACCAGAGGACTCTGCTATACTCGATCAGGGGACTTTGTTATACTCAATCAGGGGACTTTGTTATACTCGATGAGGGGCCTTTGTTATACTCGATGAGGGGGCTTTGTTATACTCGACCAGGGGACTTTGTTATACTCGACCAGGGGACTTTTGTTATAATCGACCAGGGGCCTTTGTATACTCGATTAGAAAACTTTGTTATACTCGACCAGGGGACTTTGTTATACTCGATCAAGGGACTTATGTTATACTCGATGAGGGGACTTTGTTATACTCGACCAGGGGCCTTTGTTATACAGGATCACCGGACTTTGTTATACTCGATAAGGGGACTTTGTTATACTCGGTAAGGGGAATTTGTTATACTCGATAAGAGGATTTTGTTAGACTCGAACAAGGGACTTTGTTATACTCGACCAGGGGACTTTGTTATACTCGATTAGGCGGCTTTGTTATACTCGATCAGGGAACTTTGTTATACTCGATGAGGTTCCTTTGTTATACTCGATCAGGGTCCTTTGTTATACTAGATCAGGGGACTTTGTTATACTCGATCAGGGGACTTTCTTATACTCGAGCAGGAGGCTGTGTTATACTCGATCAGGGGACTTTGTAATGCTCAATGAGGAAGCTTTGTTATACTCGATGAGGAGACTTTGCTATACTCGACCAGGGGACTTTGTTATACTCGGTCATGGGACTTTGTTATACTCGACCAGGGGACTTTTTTATACTTGACCAATGGACTTTGGTTATACTCGAAGAGGGGCCTTTGTCATACTCGATCTGGGGACTTTGTTATACTCGACCAGGGGACTTTGTTATACTCGACCAGGGGACTTTTTTATACTTGACCAATGGACATTGTTATACTCAATGAGGGGCCTTTGTTATACTCGATCAGGGGACTTTGTTATACTCGACCAAGGGACTTTGTTATATGCGATCAGGGGACTTTTTTATACTCGATCAGGGACTTTGTTATACTCAACCAGAGGACTATGTTATACTCGATCAGGGGACTTTGTTATATCAGGTGACTTTGTTATACTCGATTAGGGGCCTTTGTTATAATCGATGAGGGGGGCTTTGTTATACTCGACCAGGGGACATTGTTATACTCGATCAGGGGACTTTGTTGTACTCGACAAGGGGACTTTTTTATAATTAATCAGGGACTTTGTCATACTCGATCAGTGGACTTTGCTATATTTGACCAATGGACTTTGCTATACTCGATGAGGGGCTTTTGTTATACTCGATCAGGGGACTTTGTTATACTCGACCAGGGGACTTTGTTATACTCGATTAGGGGACTTTGTTATACTCGAGCAGAGGACTTGGGGATATTCGATCAGGGGATATGTTATATTCGATCAGGGGACTTTGTTATGATCGGTTCAGGGGTCTTTGTTATACTCGTCCAATGGGC
Source organism: Homarus americanus (assembly GCF_018991925.1). Lineage (NCBI taxonomy): Eukaryota > Metazoa > Arthropoda > Malacostraca > Decapoda > Nephropidae > Homarus > Homarus americanus. The sequence goes on along the minus strand of NW_024734413.1, from coordinate 21,363 downwards.
TTTGTTATACCAGGATCAGGGGACTTTGTTATACTCGATCAGGGGTCTTTGTTATACTCGATTAGAAAACTTTGTTATACTCGACCAGGGACTTTGTTATACTCGATCAGGGGATATGTTATATTCGATCAGGGGACTTTGTTATGCTCGGTTCAGGGGGCCTTGTTATATAAGGCTCAGGGGACATTGTTATTCTCGACCAGGGGACTTTGTTATACTCGACCAGCGGCCTTTGTTATACTCGGTCAGGAGACTTTGTTATGCTCGATCTGGGGACTTTGTTATACTGGGTCAGGAAACGTTGTTATACTCGATCAGGGGACTTTGTTAATCTCGACAAGGGGACTTTGTTATACTCGACCAGAGGCCTTTGCTCTACTCGGTCTGGGGACTTTGTTATAATCGATCAGGGGACTTTGTTATGCTCGATCTGGGGACTTTGTTATACTGGGCCTGGAGACTTTGTTATACTCGATATGGTGGCTTTGTTATACGGGGCCAGGGGACTTTTTTATACTCGATCAGGGGACTTTGTATTACACGACCAGGGGACTTTTGTTATACTCGATCAGGGGCCTTTGTTATACTCGATCACCTGACTTTGTTATACTCGATAAGGGGTCTTTGTAATACTCGATAAGGGGAATTTGTTATACTCGATAAGGGGACTTTGTTAGACTCGAACAGGGGACTTTGTTATACTCGATGAGGGGCCTTTCTTATACTCGATCAAGGGGACTTTGTTATACTCGGTTCAGGGGTCTTTGTTATACCCGTCCAGTGGGCTTTGTTATAATAGGATCAGTGGACTTTGTTATACTCGATGAAGGGACTTTGCCTTACTCGATGAGGGCCCTTTGTTATACTCGACCAGGGGACTTTGTTATAATCGATCATGGGACTTTATTATGTTCGATATGGGGACTTTGTTATACTCGATTTAGGACTTTGTTATACTCGACAAGGGGACTTTTTTATACTTGTCCAGGGGGCTTTGTTATACTCGATCAGGGGACTTTGTTATACTCGATCAGGGACTTTGTTATACTCGATCAGGGGACTTTGTTATACTTGTCCAGGGGGCTTTGTTATGCTCGATCAGGGGACTTTGTTATACTCGATCAAGGACTTTGTTATACTCGACAAGGGGACTTTTTTATACTTGACCAATGGACTTTGTTATACTCGATGAGGGGCCTTTGTTATACTCGATCTGGGGACTTTGTTATACTAGACCAGGGGACTGTTTTATACTTGACCAATGGACTTTGTTATACTCGACCAGGGGACTTTGTTATAATCGATCAGGGGACTTTGTTATGCTCGATCTGGCGACTTTGTTATACTGCGCCAGGAGACGTTGTTATACTCGATGAGGGGATATGTTATACTCGGTCAGGGTCTTTGTTATATTGGACCAGGGGACTTTGTTATACTCGATCAGGGTCTTTGTTATATTGGTTATACCAGGGGACTTTGTTATACTCGATCAGGGCCTTTGTTATACTCGATTAGGGGACTTTGTTATACTCGTCCAGGGGGACTTTGTTATACTCGATCTTTGTTATAGGGGACTTTGTTATACTCGACCAGGGGGCCTTTGTTATACTCGATTACCGGATTTTGTTAGACTCGAACAAGGGACTTTGTTTTACTCGACTAGGGTACTTTGTTATCCTCGATTAGGGGCTTTGTTATACTCGATCAGGGAACTTTGTTATACTCGATGAGGGGCCTTTGTTATACTCGTTCAGGGGCCTTTGTTATACTAGATCAAGGGACTTTGTTATACTCGATGAGGGGCCTTTTTTAGACTCGATCAGGGGCCTTTGTTATACTCGATCAGAGGACTTTGTTATACTCGATCAGGGGACTTTCTTATACTCGAGCAGGGGGCAGTGTTATACTCGATCAGGGGACTTTGTTATACTCGATGTGGAGGCTTTTTTATACTCGATGAGGGGACTTTGCTATACTCGACCAGGGGACTTTGTTATACTCGATCAGGGGACTTTGTTATACTCGACCAGGGGACCTTTTTATACTTGACCAATGGACTTTGTTATACTCGATGAGGGGCCTTTGTTATACTCGATCTGGGGACTTTGTTATACTCGATCAGGGGACTTTGTTATACTCCATCAGGGGACTTTTTTATACTCGACCAGAGGACTTTGTTATACTCGATCAGGGGACTTTGTTATACTCGACCAGGGGACTTTTTTATACTTGACCAATGGACTTTGTTATACTCAATGAGGGGCCTTTGTTATACTCGACCAGGGGACTTTGTTATACTCGACCAGGGGACTTTGTTATATGCGATCAGAGGACTTTTTTATACTCGATCAGGGACTTTGTTATTCTCAACCAGAACACTTTGTTATACTCGATCAGGGGACTTTGTTATACTCAATCAGGGGACTTTGTTATACTCGACAAGGTGACTTTTTTATAATTAATCAGGGGACATTGTCATACTCGATCAGTGGACTTTCCTATATTTGACCAATGGACTTTGCTATACTCGATGAGGGGCTTTTAATATACTCGATCAGGGGACTTTGTTATACTCGATCAGGGGATATGTTATACTCGATCAGGGGACTTTGTTATGCTCGGTTCAGGGGTCTTTGTTATACTCGTCCATTGGGCTTTGTTATACTAGGATCAGGGGACTTTGTTATACTCGATCAGGGGACTTTGTCTTACTCGATGATGGCCCTTTGTTATACTCCACCAGGGGACTTTGTTATAATCGATCATGGGACTTTGTTATGCTCCATCTGGGGACTTTGTTATACTGCGCCAGGAGACGTTGTTATCCTTGATGAGGGGATATGTTATACTCGATCAAGGGACTTTGTTATACTGGACCAGGAGACTTTGTTATACTCGATCAGGGGACTTTGTTATACTCGTCCAGGGGGCTTTGTTATGCTCGATCTAGGGACTTTCTTATAGTGGGTCAGGAAACGTTGTTATACTCGATCAGGGGATATGTTATACTCGATCAGGGGACTTTGTTATACTGGACCAGGGGACTTTGTTATACTCGTCCAGGGGGCTTTGTTATATTACGATCAGCGGACTTTGGTATTCTCGACAAGGGGACTTTGTTATACTCAATGAGGGGCCTTTGTTATACTCGATCAGGGGACTTTCTTATACTTGACCAGGGGACTTTGTTATACACGATCAGGGGACTTTTTTATACTCGATCAGGAGACTTTGTTATACTCAACCAGAGGACTATGTTATACTAGATGAGGGGCCTTTGTTATACTCGATGAGGGGGCTTTGTTATACTCGACCAGGGGACTTTGTTATACTCGACCAAGGGACTTTGTTATACTCGATCAGGGGACTTTGTTATACTCGACAAGAGGACTTTGTTATACTCGGTCAGGGGATATGTTATACTCGATCAGGGGACTTTGTTATACTCGACCAGGGGACTTTGTTATAATCGCCCAGGGGCCTTTGTTATACGCGATTAGAAAACTTTGTTATATTCGACCAGGGGACTTTGGTATACTCGATCAAGGGACTTCTGTTATACTCGATGAGGGGACTTTGTTATACTCGACCAGGGGCCTTTGTTATACAGGATCACCGGACTTTGTTATACTCGAACAGGGGACTTTGTTATACTCGAGCAGGAGACTTTGTTATACTCGATTAGGCTGCTTTGTTATACTCTATGAGGGAACTTTGTTAAATCGATGAGGGGCCTTTGTTATACTCGATTAGGGGCCTTTGTTATACTAGATCAGGGTACTTTGTTATACTCGATAAGGGGCCTTTGTTAGACTCGATCAGGGGCCTTTGTTATACTCGATCAGGGGACTTTGTTATACTCGATCAGGGGACTTTCTTATACTCGAGCAGGGACTTTGCTATACTCGACCAGGGACTTTCTTATACTCCCGATCAGGGGACTTTGTTATACTCGATCAGGGCCTTTGTTATACTCGATCAGGGGACTTTGTTATACTCGATCATGGGAGTTATACTCGATCAGGGGCTTTGTTATACTCGATCAGGGGCCTTTGTATACTCGACCAGGGGACTTTGTTATACTCGATCAGGGGCCTTTGTTAAACTCGATCAGGGGACTTTGTTATTCTCGATGAGGGCCTTTGTTATACTCGATCTGGGGACTTTGTTATACTCGATCAGGGGACTTTGTTATACTCGACCAGGGGACTTTTTTATACTTGACCAATGGACTTTGTTATACTCAATGGGGGGCCTTTGTTACACTCGATCAGGGACTTTGTTATACTAGACCAGCGGACTTTGTTATATGCGATCAGGGGACTTTTTTATACTCGATCAGGGACTTTGTTATACTCAACCAGAGGACTTTGTTATACTCGATCAGGGGACATTGTTATACTCAATCAGGGGACTTTCTTATACTCGAGCAGGGGGCTTTCCTATATTTGACCAATGGACTTTGTTATACTCGATGAGGGCTTTTGTTATACCGATGAGGACTTTGTATACTCGACCAGGGACTTTGTTTATACCTCGATCCGGGGGGACTTTGCTATACTCGACCAGGAGACTTTGTTACTTATACTCGATCAGGGACTTTGTTATTCTCGATGAGGGGCCTTTGTTATACTCGATCTGGGGACTTTGTTATACTCGGTCAGGGGATATGTTATACTCGATCAGGGGACTTTGTTATACTCGACCAGGGGACTTTGTTTTAATCGCCCAGGGGCCTTGGTTATACGCGATTAGAAAACTTTGTTATATTCGACCAGGGGACTTTGGTATACTCGATCAAGGGACTTCTGTTATACTCGATGAGGGGACTTTGTTATACTCGACCAGGGGCCTTTGTTATACAGGATCACCGGACTTTGTTATACTCGAACAGGGGACTTTGTTATACTCGAGCAGGACACTTTGTTATACTCGATTAGGCGGCTTTGTTATACTTGATGAGGGAACTTTGTTAAATCGATGAGGGGCCTTTGTTATACTCGATTAGGGGCCTTTGTTATACTAGCTCAGGGTACTTTGTTATACTCGATGAGGGGCCTTTGTTAAACTCGATCAGGGGCCTTTGTTATACTCGATCAGGGGACTTTGTTATACTCGATCAGGGGACTTTCTTATACTCGAGCAGGGGACTTTGCTATACTCGACCAGGGGACTTTCTTATACTCGATCAGGGGACTTTGTTATACTCGATGAGGGGCCTTTTTTAGACTCGATCAGGGGCCTTTAATATACTCGATCAGGGGACTTTGTTATACTCGATGAGGAGGCTTTGTTATACTCGATCAGGGGACTTTGCTATACTCGACCAGGAGACTTTGTTATACTCGATCAGGGGACTTTGTTATACTCGATCCGGGGACTTTATTATACTCGATGAGGAGGCTTTGTTATACTCGATGAGGGGCCTTTGTTATACTCGATCTGGGGACTTTGTTATACTCGAGCAGGGGACTTTGTTATACTCCATCAGGGGACTTTTTTATACTCAACCAGAGGACTTTGTTATACTGGACTAGATGACTTTTTTATACTTGACCAATGGACTTTGTTATACTCAATGAGGGGCCTTTGTTATACTCGATCAGGGGACTTTGTTATACTCGACCAGGGGACTTTGTTATATGCGATCAGGGGACTTTTTTATACTCGATCAGGTACTTTGTTATACTCAACCAGAGGACTTTGTTATACTTGATCAGGGGACTTTGTTATACTCAATCAGGGGACTTTGTCATACTCGATCAGTGGACTTTCCTATATTTGGCCAATGGACTTTGCTATACTCGATGAGGGGCTTTAGTTATACTCGATGAGGGGACTTTGTTATACTCGACCAGGGGACTTTGTTATACTCGATCCGGGGACTTTGTTATACTCGAGCAGAGAACTTTGTTATACTCTGTCAGGGGACTTTTTTATACACGTCCAGGTTGCTTTGTTATACTCAGTCAGGGGACTTTATTATACTCAATCAGGGGAAATTGTCTTACTCGATCAGGACCCTTTGCTATACTAGACAAGGGGACTTTGTTTTAATCGATCAGGGGACTTTGTTATACTCGATCAGGGGACTTTGTTATACTGGGCCAGAGGACTTTTTGTATACTCGGTCAGGGGACTTTGTTATACTAGTATCAGAGGACTTTGTTATTCTCGACCAGGGGACTTTGTTATACTCGACCAGAGGCCTTTGTTATCCTCGGTCCGGGACTATGTTATAATCTATCAGGGGACTTTGTTATGCTCGATCTGGGGCTTTGTTATACTGGGCCAGGAGACTTTGTTATACTCGATGAGGGGATATGTTATACTCGATCAGGGGACTTTGTTATACTCGATCACGGGACTTTTGTTATACTCGATCAGGGGACTTTGTTATACTCGATCACGGGACTTTTGTTTTACTCGATCAGGGGACTTTGTTATACTCGTCCAGGGGGCTTTGTTATACTCGACCAGGGGACTTTGTTATAATCGATCAAGGGACTTTGTTATGCTCGATATGGGGACTTTGTTATACTGGGCCAGGGGAAATTTTTATACTCGATCAGCGGACTTTGTTATACTCGATAAGGGGACTTTGTTGTACTCGATAAGGGGAATTTGTTATACTCGATAAGGGGGCTTTGTTATTCTTAGATCAGGGGACTTTGTTATTCTCGACCAGGGGACTTTGTTATACTCGACCAGAGGCCTTTGTTATACTCGGTCCGGGGACTTTGTTATATTCGTCCAGGGGGCTTTGTTATACTCGATCAGAGCACTTTGTTATACTCGACCAGGGGACTTTGTTGTAATCGATCAGGGGACTTTGTTATGCTCGATCTGGGGACTTTGTTATACTCGATGAGAAGACTTTGTTATATTCATCCAGGGGGCTTTGTTATACTCGATCAGGGAACTTTGTTTTACTCGATCAGGGACATTATTATACTCGACAAGGGGCCTTTTTTATACTTGACCAATGGACTTTGTTATACTCAATGAGGGGCCTTTGTTATACTCGATCAGGGGACTTTCTTATACTCGATCAGGGGACTTTGTTATACACGATCAGGGGACTTTTATATACTCGATCAAGGGACTTTGTTATACTCAACCAGAGGACTCTGTTATACTCGATCAGGGGACTTTGTTATACTCAAACTGGGGACTTTGTTATACTCGATGAGGGGCCTTTGTTATACTCGATGAGGGGGCTTTGTTATACTCGACCAGGGGACTTTGTTATATTCGACCAGGGGACTTTGTTATACTCGACCAGGGGACTTTTGATATAATCGACCAGGGGCCTTTGAATACTCGATTAGAAAACTTTGCTATACTCGACCAGGGGACTTTGTTATACTCGATCAAGGGACTTATGTTATACTCGATGAGGGGACTTTGTTATACTCGACCAGGGGCCTTTGTTATACAGGATCACCGGACTTTGTTATACTCGATAAGGGGACTTTGTTATACTCGGTAAGGGGAATTTGTTATACTCGATAAGAGGACTTTGTTAGACTCGAACAGGGGACTTTGTTATTCTCGACCAGGGGACTTTGTTATACTCGATTAGGCGGCTTTGTTATACTCGATCAGGGAACTTTGTTATACTCGATGAGGTTCCTTTGTTATACTCGATCAGGGTCCTTTGTTATACTAGATCAGGAGGCTGTGTTATACTCGATCAGGGGACTTTGTAATGCTCAATGAGGAAGCTTTGTTATACTCGATGAGGAGACTTTGCTATACTCGACCAGGGGACTTTGTTATACTCGGTCATGGGACTTTGTTATACTCGACCAGGGGACTTTTTTATACATGACCAATGGACTTTGGTTATACTCGAAGAGGGGCCTTTGTTATACTCGATCTGGGGACGTTGTTATACCTGACCAGGGACTTTTGTTATACTCGACCAGGGGAATTTTTATACTTGACCAATGGACTTTGTTATAATTTCAATGAGGCCTCGTTATACTCGATCAGGGACTTTGTTATACTCGACCAAGGGACTTTGCCAGGCGCGATCAGGGACTTTTTATACTCGATCAGGGAATTTGTTATACCCAACGAGTGATTAAGTGTTATACTCGATCTCAGGACTGTTATAACGCAATCAGGACTTGGTTATACTGATTAGGGGACTTTGTTATACTCGATCAAGGACTTTGTTATACTCGACAAGGGTACTTTTTTATACTTGTCCAGGGGGCTTTGTTATACTCGATCAGGGGACTTTGTTATACTCGATCAGGGACTTTGTTATACTCGATCAGGGGACTTTGTTATACTTGTCCAGGGGGCTTTGTTATACTCGATCAGGGGACTTTGTTATACTCGATCAAGGACTTTGTTATACTCGACAAAGGGACTTTTTTATACTTGACCAATGGACTTTGTTATACTCGATGAGGGGCCTTTGTTATACTCGATCTGGGGACTTTGTTATACTCGACCAGGGGACTGTTTTATACTTGACCAATGGACTTTGTTATACTCGACCAGGGGACTTTGTTATAATCGATCAGGGGACTTTATTATGCTCGATCTGGGGACTTTGTTATACTGCGCCAGGAGACGTTGTTATACTCGATGAGGGGATATGTTATACTCGATCAGGGTCTTTGTTTATATTGGACCAGGGGACTTTGTTATACTCGATCAGGGCCTTTGTTATACTCGATTAGGGGACTTTGTTATACTCGTCCAGGGGGCTTTGTTATACTCGATCAGGGACTTTGTTATACTCGACCAGGGGCCTTTGTTATACTCGATCACCGGATTTTGTTAGACTCGAACAGGGGACTTTGTTTTACTCGACTAGGGTACTTTGTTATCCTCGATTAGGCGGCTTTGTTATACTCGATCAGGAACTTTGTTACATCGATGAGGCCTTGTTATAATTTCGTTCAGGGCCTTTGTTATACCAGGATCAAGGGACTCTCGTTATACCCGATGAGGGCCTTTTTGGACCCATCAGCCTTGTTATACTCGATCAGAGGACTTGTTATACCTCGATCAGACTTTTCTATACTCGAGCAGGTGTTATACTGATCAGACTTTGTTATACTCGATGGAGGGTTTTATACTCGGATGAGGGGACTTTGCTATACTTTGACCAGGGTTCTTATATACTGATCAGGGGACCTTTGTTATACCTCGACCAGGGACCTTTTTTACTTGACCAATGGACTTTGTTATACTCGATGAGGGGCCTTTGTTATACTCGATCTGGGGACTTTGTTATACTCGATCAGGGGACTTTGTTATACTCCATCAGGGGACTTTTTTATACTCGACCAGAGGACTTTGTTATACTCGATTAGGGGACTTTGTTATACTCGACCAGGGGACTTTTTTATACTTGACCAATGGACTTTGTTATATTCAATGAGGGGCCTTTGTTATACTCGACCAGGGGACTTTGTTATACTCGACCAGGGGACTTTGTTATATGCGATCAGAGGACTTTTTTATACTCGATCAGGGACTTTGTTATTCTCAACCAGAACACTTTGTTATACTCGATCAGGGGACTTTGTTACACTCAATCAGGGGACTTTTTTATACTCGACAAGGTGACTTTTTTATAATTAATCAGGGGACATTGTCATACTCGATCAGTGGACTTTCCTATATTTGACCAATGGACTTTGCTATACTCGATGAGGGGCTTTTAATATACTCGATCAGGGGACTATGTTATATTCGACCAGGGGACTTTGTTATACTCGATGAGGGGCCTTTGTTATACTCGATGAGGGGGCTTTGTTATACTCGACCAGGGGACTTTGTTATAATCGATCAGGGGACTTTGTTATGCTCCATCTGGGGACTTTGTTATACTGCGCCAGGAGACGTTGTTATCCTTGATGAGGGGATATGTTATACTCGATCAGGGGACTTTGTTATACTGGACCAGGAGACTTTGTTATACTCGATCAGGGGACTTTGTTACACTCGTCCAGGGGGCTTTGTTATGCTCGATCTAGGGACTTTCTTATAGTGGGTCAGGAAACGTTGTTATACTCGATCAGGGGATATGTTATACTCGATCAGGGGACTTTGTTATACTGGACGAGGGGACTTTGGTATACTCGTCCAGGGGGCTTTGTTATATTACGATCAGCGGACTTTGTTATTCTCGACAAGGGGACTTTGTTATACTCGACCAGAGGCCTTTGTTATACTCGGTCTGGGTGACTTTGTTATAATCGATCAGGGGACATTGTTATGCTCGATCTTGGGAATTTGTTATACTGGGCCTGGATTCTTTGTTATACTCGATCAGGGGATACGTTATACTCGATCAGGGGACTTTTTTATACTTGACCAGAGGACTTTGTTTTACTCGATCAGAGGATATGTTATACTCGATCATTGGACTTTGTTATACTCGATTAGGGGCCTTTGTTATACTCTATGAGGGGGCTTTGTTATACTCGATCAGGGAACTTTGTTATACTCAACCAGGGGACTTTTTTTAAATTAATCAGGGGACTTTGTCATACTCGATCAGGGGAATTTTGTTATACGCGATCAGGGGATATGTTATACTCGATCAGGGGACTTTGTTATACTCAACCAGGGGACTTTGTTATACTCAACCAGAGGACTTTGTTATACTCGATCAGGGGACTTTGTTATACTCAATCATGGGACTTTGTTATACTCGATGAGGGGTTTTGGTTATCCTCGATCAGGGGATTTTGTAATACTCGACCAGGGGACTTTGTTATACTCGATCAGGAGACTTTGTTATACTCGACCAGGGGAATTTGTTATACTCGATCAGGGGACTTTGTTATACTCGTCTAGGGGGCTTTTTTATACACGATCAGGGGACTGTGTAATACTCGATCAGGGGACTTTGTCCTACTCGATCAGGGCCCTTTGCTATACTCGACCGGGGAACTTTGTTATAATCGATCAGGGGACTTTGTTATACTGGACCAGGGGACTTTTTTATACCCGATGAGGGGGCTTTGTTATACTCGATCAGGGGACTTTGGTTATACTCGATCAGGGGACTTTGTTATACTCGACCAGGGGCCTTTGTTATACTCGATCAGGGGACTTTTTTATACTCGATAAGAGGAATTTGTTATACTCGATCAGGGGACTTTGTATTTCTCGATCAGGGCCCTTTGCTATACTCAACCAGGGGACTTTGTTATAATCGATCAGGGGACTTTGCTATGCTCGATATCGGGACATTGTTATACTTGGCCAGGGGACTATTTTTACTCGATCAGGGGACTTTGTTATACTAGTATCAGGGAACTTTGTTATTCTCGACCAGGGGACTTTGTTATACTCGGTCAGGGACTTTGTTATAATCAATCAGGGGACTTTGTTATGCTCGATCTGGGGACTTTGTTATACTGGGCCAGGAGACTGTGTTATACTCGATCAGGGGATATGTTATACTCGATCAGGGGACTTTGTTATACTGGACCAGGGAACTTTGTTATACTCGATCAGGGGACTTTGTTAAACTCGATCAGGGGACTTTGTTATACTCGTCCAGGGGGCTTTGTTGTACTCGATCAGGGGACTTTAATATACTCGATCAGGGGACTTGTCTTACTCGATCAGGGCCCTTTGCTATAATCGATCACCGGACTTTGTTATACTCGATAAGGGGTCTTTGTTATACTCGATATGGGGACTTTGTTATACCGGGCCAGGGGACTTTTTTATACTCGATCATGGAACTTTGTTATACTCGACCAAGGGACTTTGTCATACTCGATCAAGGGACTTTTGTTATACTCGATCAGGGGACTTAGCTATACTCGTCCAGGGTCCTTTGTTATACTCGATCAGGGGACTTTGTTATACTGGACCAGGGGACTTTTTTATACCCGATCAGGGGACTTTGTTATACTCGATCAGGGGACTTCTGTTATCCTCGATCAGGGGACTTTGTTATACTCGACCAGGGGCCTTTGTTATACTCGATCAGGGGACTTTGTTATACTCGATAAGGGGACTTTGTTATTCTCGATAAGAGGAATTTGTTATACTCGATCAGGGGACTTTGTCTTACTCGATCAGAGCCCTTTGCTATACTCGACCAGGGGACTTTGATATAATGGATCAGGGGACTTTGTTATACTCGATATGGGGACTTTGTTATACTGGGCCAGGGGACTTTTTTATACTCGATCAGGGGACTTTGTTATACTCGATCAGGGGACTTTTGTTATACTCGATCTGGGGACTTTTTTATACTCGACCAGGGGCCTTTGTTATACTCGATCACCGGACTTTGTTATACTCGATAAGGAGTCTTTGTAATACTCGATAAGGGGAATTTGTTATACTCGATAAGGGGAATTTGTTATACTCGAGCAGGTGACTTTGTTATACTCTATGAGGGACCTTTCTAATACTCGATCAGGGGCCTTTGTTATCCTAGATCAGGGGACTTTGTTATACTCGGTTCAGGGGTCTTTATTATACTCGTCCAGTGGGCTTTGTTATACTAGGAACAGGGGACTTTGTTATACTCGATCAAGGGACTTTGTCTTACTCGATGAGGGCCCTTTGTTATACTCGACCAGGGGACATTGTTATAATTGATCAGGGGACTTTGTTTTGTTCGATCTGGGGACTTTGTTATACTGCGCCAGGAGACGTTGTTATACTGGATGAGGGGATATGTTATACTCGATCAGGGTCTTTGTTATATTGGACCAGGGGACTTTATTATACTCGATCAGGGACTTTGTTATACTCGATGAGGGGACTTTGTTATACTCGATCAAGGACTTTGTTATACTCGACAAGGGGACTTTTCTATACTTAGCCAATGGACTTTGTAATACTCGATGAGGGGCCTTTGTTATACTCGATCTGGGGACTTTGTTATACTCAACCAGGCGACTTTTTTATACTTGACCAATGGACTTTGTTATACTCGACCAGGGGACTTTGTTATAATCGATCAGGGGACTTTGTTATACTCGATTAGGGACTTTGTTATACTCGATCAGGGGACTTTGTTATACTCGTCCAGGGGGCTTTGTTATACTCGATCGGGGACTTTGTTATACTCGACGAAGGGCCTTTGTTATACTCGATCACCAGATTTTGTTAGACTCAAACAGGGGACTAAGTTATACTCGACCAGGGGACTTTGTTATACTCGATTAGGCGGCTTTGTTATACTCGATCAGGGAACTTTGTTATACTCAACCAGGGGACTTTTTTTAAATTAATCATGGGACTTTGTCATACTCGATCAGGGGAATTTTGTTATACTCGATCAGGGGATATGTTATACTCGATCAGGGGACTTTGTTATACTCAACAAGAGGACTTTGTTATACTCGATAAGGGGACTTTGTTATACTCGAAGAGGGGGCTTTGTTATACTCGACTAGGGGACTTTGTTATACTCGATCAGGGAACTTTGTTATACTCAACCAGGGGACTTTTTTAAAATTAATCATGGGACTTTGTCATACTCGATCAGGGGAATTATGTTATACTCGATCAGGGGATATGTTATATTCGATCAGGGGACTTTGTTATACTCAACAAGACGACTTTGTTATACTCGATATAGGTACTTTGTTATACTCAATCAGGGGACTTTGTTATGCTCGATTAGGGGCCTTTGTTATACTCGATGAGGGGGCTTTGTTATACTCGACAAGGGGACTTTGTTATACTCGACCAGGGAACTTTGTTATACTCAACCAGGGGACTTATTTAAAATTAATCAGGGGACTTTGTCATACTCGAACCAGGGGAATTTTGTTATACGCGATCAGGGGATATGTTATACTCGATCAGGGGACTTTGTTATACTCAACCAGAGGACTTTGTTATACTCGATCAGGGGACTTTGTTATACTCAATCATGGGACTTTGATATACTCGATGAGGGGTTTTGGTTATCCTCGATCAGGGGACTTTGTTATACTCGACCAGGGGACTTTGTTATACTCGATCAGGGGACTTTGTTATACTCGACCAGAGGACTTTTTTATACTCGATCAGGGGATATGTTATACTCGATGAGGGGATTTTCTATACTTGATTAGGGGACTTTGTTATACTCGATCAGGGGAATTTTGTTATACTCGATCAGAGGACTTTGTTATACTCGACCAGGGGCCTTTGTTATACTCGATAAGAAAACTTTGTTATACTCGACCAAGGGACTTTGTTATACTCGATCAAGGGACTTTTGTTATACTCGATCAGGGGACTTTGTTATACTCGTCCAGGGTCCTTTGTTATACTCGATCAGGGGACTTTGTTATACTGGACCAGGGGACTTTTTTATACCCGATCAGGGGACTTTGTTATACTCGATCAGGGGACTTTTGTTATCCTCGATCAGGGGACTTTGTTATACTCGACCAGGGGCCTTTGTTATACTCGATCAGGGGACTTTGTTATACTCGATAAGGGGACTTTGTTATACTCGATAAGAGGAATTTGTTATACTCGATCAGGGGACTTTGTCTTACTCGATCAGAGCCCTTTGCTATACTCGACCAGGGGACTTTGATATAATCGATCAGGGGACTTTGTTATACTCGATATGGGGACTTTGTTATACTGGGCCAGGGGACTTTTTTATACTCGATCAGGGGACTTTGTTATACTCGATCAGGGGACTTTTGTTGTAGTCGATCTGGGGACTTTTTTATACTCGACCAGGGGCCTTTGTTATACTCGATCACCGGACTTTGTTATACTCGATAAGGAGTCTTTGTAATACTCGATAAGGGGAATTTGTTATAATCGACCAGGGGACTTTGTTATAATCGATCAGGGGACTTTGTTATACTCGATCCGGGACATTGTTATACTCGATCAGGGGACTTTGTTATACTCGTCCAGGGGGCTTTGTTATACTCGATCAGGGGACTTTGTTATACTCGACCAGGGGCCTTTGTTATACTCGATCACCGGATTTTGTTAGACTCAAACAGGGGACTAAGTTATACTCGCCCAGGGGACTTTGTTATACTCGATTAGGCGGCTTTGTTATACTCGATCAGGGAACTTTGTTATACTCAACCAGGGGACTTTTTTAAAATTAATCGTGGGACTTTGTCATACTCGATCAGGGGAATTTTGTTATACTCGATCAGGGGATATGTTATACTCGATCAGGGGACTTTGTTATACTCAACAAGAGGACTTTGTTATACTCGATCAGGGAACTTTGTTATACTCAACCAGGGGACTTTGTTATACTCGATGAGGGGTTTTGGTTATCCTCGATCAGTGGACTTTGTTATACTCGACCAGGGGACTTTGTTATACTCGATCAGGGGCCTTTGTTATACTCGACCAGAGGACTTTTTTATACACGATCAGGGGATATGTTATACTCGATGAGGGGATTTTCTATACTTGATTAGGGGACTTTGTTATACTCGATCAGGGGAATTTTTTTTATACTCTATCAGAGGACTTTGTTATACTCGACCAGGGGCCTTTGTTATACTCGATAAGAAAACTTTGTTATACTCGATCAGGGGACTTTGTTATACTCGATCAGGGGACTTTTGTTATCCTCGATCAGGGGACTTTGTTATACTCGACCAGGTGCCTTTGTTATACTCGATCAGGGGACTTTGTTATACTCGATAAGGGGACTTTGTTATACTCGATAAGAGGAAATTGTTATACTCGATCAGGGGACTTTGTCTTACTCGATCAGAGCCCTTTGCTATACTCGACCAGGGGACTTTGATATAATCGATCAGGGGACTTTGTTATACTCGATATGGGGACTTTGTTATACTGGGCCAGGGGACTTTTTTATGCTCGATCAGGGGACTTTGTTATACTCGATCAGGGGACTTTTGTTGTACTCGATCTGGGGACTTTTTTATACTCGACCAGGGGCCTTTGTTATACTCGATCACCGGACTTTGTTATACTTGATAAGGAGTCTTTCTAATACTCGATCAGGGGCCTTTGTTATCCTAGATCAGGGGACTTTGTTATAATCGGTTCAGGCTTCTTTGTTATACTCGTCCAGTGGGCTTTGTTATACTAGGATCAGGGGACTTTGTAATACTCGATCAAGGGACTTTGTCTTACTCGATGAGGGCCCTTTGTTATACTCGACCAGGGGACTTTGTTATAATCGATCAGGGGACTTTGTTATGCTCGATCGGCGGACTTTGTTATACTCCGCCAGGAGACGTTGTTATACTCGATGAGGGGATATGTTATACTCGATCAGGGTCTTTTTTATATTGGACCAGGGGACTTTATTATACTTGATCAGGGACTTTGTTATACTCGATCAGGAGACTTTGTTATACTCGACCAGAGGACTTTTTATACTCGATCAGGGGATATGTTATACTCGATGAGAGGATTTTCTATACTTGATTAGGGGACTTTGTTATACTCGATCAGGGGAATTTTGTTAAACTCGATCAGAGGACTTTGTTATACTCGACCAGGGGCCTTTGTTATACTCGAAAAGAAAACTTTGTTATACTCGACCAAGGGACTTTGTTATACTCGATCAAGGGACTTTTGTTATTCTCGATCAGGGGACTTTGTTATACTCGTCCAGGGTCCTTTGTTATACTCGATCAGGGGACTTTGTTATACTGGACCAGGGGACTTTTTTATACCCGATTAGGGGACTTTGTTATACTCGATCAGGGGACTTTTGTTATCCTCGATCAGGGCACTTTGTTATACTCGACCAGGGGCCTTTGTTATACTCGATCAGGGGACTTTGTTATACTCGATAAGGGGACTTTGTTATACTCGATAAGAGGAAATTGTTATACTCGATCAGGGGACTTTGTCTTACTCGATCAGAGCCCTTTGCTATACTCGACCAGGGGACTTTGATAAAATCGATCAGGGGACTTTGTTATACTCGATATGGGGACTTTGTTATACTGGGCCAGGGGACTTTATTATACTCGATCAGGGGACTTTGTTATACTCGATCAGGGGACTTTTGTTGTACTCGATCTGGGGACTTTTTTATACTCGACCAGGGGCCTTTGTTATACTCGATCACCGGACTTTGTTATACTCGGTTCAGGGTTCTTTGTTATACTCGTCCAGTGGGCTTTGTTATACTAGGATCAGGGGACTTTGTAATACTCGATCAAGGGACTTTGTCTTACTCGATGAGGGCCCTTTGTTATACTCGACCAGGGGACTTTGTTATAATGGATCAGGGGACTTTGTTATGCTCGATCTGCGGACTTTGTTATACTGCGCCAGGAGACGTTGTTATACTCGATGAGGGGATATGTTATACTCGATCAGGGTCTTTGTTATATTGGACCAGGGGACTTTATTATACTTGATCAGGGACTTTGTTATACTCGATCAAGGGACTTTGTTATACTCGACCAGGGGACTTTGTTATACTCGATCAGGTGACTTTGTTATACTCGACCAGAGGACTTTTTTATACTCGATCAGGGGATATGTTATACTCAATGAGGGGATTTTCTATACTTGATTAGGGGACTTTGTTATACTCGATCAGGGGAATTTTGTTAAACTCGATCAGAGGACTTTGTTATACTCGACCAGGGGCCTTTGTTATACTCGAAAAGAAAACTTTGTTATACTCGACCAAGGGACTTTGTTATACTCGATCAAGGGACTTTTGTTATACTCGATCAGGGGACTTTGTTATACTCGTCCAGGGTCCTTTGTTATACTCGATCAGGGGACTTTGTTATACTGGACCAGTGGACTTTTTTATGCCCGATCAGGGGACTTTGTTATACTCGATCAGGGGACTTTTGTTATCCTCGATCAGGGGACTTTGTTATACTCGACCAGGGGCCTTTGTTATACTCGATCAGGGGACTTTGTTATACTCGATAAGGGGACATTGTTATACTCGATAAGAGGAAATTATTATACTCGATCAGGGGACTTTGTCTTACTCGATCAGAGCCCTTTGCTATACTCGACCAGGGGACTTTGTTATACTGGGCCAAGGGACTTTTTTATACTCGATCAGGGGACTTTGTTATACTCGATCAGGGGCCTTTGTTATACTCGATCACCGGACTTTGTTATACTCGATAAGGAGTCTTTGTAATTCTCGATAAGAGGACTTTGTTATACTCGATCAGGTGACTTTGTTATACTCTATGAGGGGCCTTTCTAATACTCGATCAGGGGCCTTTGTTATCCTAGATCAGGGGCTTTGTTATACTCGGTTCAGGGTTCTTTGTTATACTCGTCCAGTGGGCTTTGTTATACTAGGATCAGGGGACTTTGTAATACTCGATCAAGGGACTTTGTCGTACTCGATGAGGGCCCTTTGTTATACTCGACCAGGGGATTTGTTATAATCGATCAGGGGACTTTGTTATGCTCGATCTGCGGACTTTGTTATACTGCGCCAGGAGACGTTGTTATATTCGATGAGGGGATATGTTATACTCGATCAGGGTCTTTGTTATATTGGACCAGGGGACTTTATTATACTTGATCAGGGACTTTGTTATACTCGATCAGGGGACTTTGTTATACTCGTCCAGGGGGCTTTGTTATACTCGATGAGGGGACTTTGTTATACTCGATCAAGGACTTTGTTATACTCGACAAGGGGACTTTTTTATACTTGACCAATGGACTTTGTAATACTCGATGAGGGGCCTTTGTTATACTCGATCTGGGGACTTTGTTATACTCGACCAGGGACTTTTTTATTCTTGACCAATGGACTTTGTTATACTCGACCAGGGGACTTTGTTATAATCGATCAGGGGACTTTGTTATACTCGATCAGGGACTTTGTTATACTCGATCAGGGGACTTTGTTATACTCGTCCAGGGGGCTTTGTTATACTCGATCAGGGGACTTTGTTATACTCGACCAGGGGCCTTTGTTATACTCGATCACCGGATTTTGTTAGACTCAAACAGGGGACTAAGTTATACTCGACCAGGGGACTTTGTTATACTCGATTAGGCGGCTTTGTTATACTCGATCAGGGAACTTTGTTATTCTCGATGAGGGGCCTTTGTTATACTCGATCAGGGGCCTGTGTTATACTAGATCAGGGGCTTTTGTTATACTCGATGAGGGGCCTTTTTTGGACTCGATGAGGGGCCTTTGTTATACTCGATCAGGGGACTTTGTTATACTTGATCAGGGGACTTTCTTATACTCGAGCGGGGGGCTGTGTTAAACTCGATCAGGGGACTTTGTTATACTCGATGAGGAGGCTTTGTTATACTCGATCAGGGGATTTTGCTATACTCGACCAGGGGACTATTTTATACTTGACCAATGGACTTTGTTATACTCGATGACGGGCCTTTGTTATACTCGATCAGGGGACTTTCTTATACTCGAAGAGACAACTTTGGTATATTCGATCAGGGGATATGTTATACTCGATCAGGGGACTTTGTTATACTTGATTTGGGGACTTTGTTATACTCGTCCATTGGGCTTTGTTATAATAGGATCAGGGGACTTTGATATACTCGATCAGGGGACTTTGTCTTACTCGATGAGGGCCCTTTGTAATTCTCGACCAGAGGACTTTGTTATAATCGATCAGGAAATTTTGTTATGCTCGATCTGGGGACTTTGTTATACTGCGCCTGGAGACGTTGTTATCCTCGATGAGGGGATATGTTATACTCGATCAGGGGACTTTGTTATACTGGACCAGGAGACTTTGTTATACTCGATCAGGGGACTTTGTTATACTCGATCAGGGGACTTTGTTATACTCGTCCAGGGGGCTTTGTTATGCTTGATCTAGGGACTTTGTTATACTAGGTCAGGAAACGTTGTTATACTCGATCAGGGGATATGTTATACTCGATCAGGGGACTTTGTTATACTGGACCAGGGGACTTTGTTATACTCTTCCAGGGGGCTTTGTTATATTAGGATCAGGGGACTTTGTTATTCTCGACCAAGGGACTTTGCTATACTCGACCAGAGGCCTTTCTTATACTCGGTCTGGGTGACTTTGTTATAATCGATCAGGGGACTTTGTTATGCTCGATCTGGGGACTTTGTTATACAGGGCCTGGAGACTTTGTTATACTCGATCAGGGGATATGTTATACTCGATCAGGGGACTTTTTTATACTTGACCAGAGGACTTTGTTATACTCGATCAGGGGATATGTTATACTCGATCAGTGGACATTGTTATACTCGATTAGGGGCCTTTGTTATACTCGATGAGGGGACTTTGTTATACTGGGCCAGGGGACTTTTTTATACTCGATCAGGGGACTTTGTTATACTCGATCAGGGACTCGATAAGGGGTCTTTGTAATACTCGATAAGGGGGATTTGTTATACTCGATAAGGGGACTTTGTTAGACTCGAAAAGGGGACTTTGTTATACTCGACCAGGGGACTTTGTTATACTCGATTAGGCGGCTTAGTTATACTCGATCAGGTGACTTTGTTATACTCGATGAGGGGCCTTTGTTATCCTCGATCAGGGGCCTTTGTTATACTCGATCAGGGGACTTTGTTATACTCGATCAAGGACTTTGTTATACTCGACAAGGAGACTTTTTTATACTTGACCAATGGACTTTGTTATACTCGATGAGGGGCCTTTGTTATACTCGATCTGGGGACTTTGTTAAACTCGACCAGGGGACTTGTTTTTACTTGACCAATGGACTTTGTTATACTCGACCAGGGGACTTTGTTATAATCGATCAGGGGATATGTTATACTCGATCAGGGACTTTGTTATACTCGATCAGGGGACTTTGTTATACTCGTCCAGGGGGCTTTGTTATACTCGATCAGGGGACTTTGTTATACTCGACCAGGGGCCTTTGTTATACTCGATCACCGGATTTTGTTAGACTCAAACAGGGGAGTAAGTTATACTCGACCAGGGGAATTTGTTATACTCGATTAGTCGGCTTTGTTATACTCGATGAGGGAACTTTGTTATACTCGATGAGGGGCCTTTGTTATACTCGATCAGGGGCCTGTGTTGTACTAGATCAGGGGACTTTGTTATACTCGATGAGGGGCTTTTTTTGAACTCGATCAGGGGCCTTTGTTATACTCGATCAGGGGACTTTTGTTATACTTGATCAGGAGACTTTCTTATACTCGAGCAGGGGACTTTGTTATACTCGATGAGGAGGCTTTGTTATACTCGATCAGGAGACTTTGCCATACTCGACCAGGGGACTTTGTTATACTCGATCAGGGGACTTTGTTAAACTCGACCAGGGGACTTGTTTATACTTGACCAATGGGGCCTTTGTTATACTCTATCTGGGGACTTTGTTATACTCGATCAGGGGACTTTGTTATACTCCATCAGGGGACTTTTTGTACTCGACCAGAGGACTTTGGTATTCTCG
>NW_024734412.1:0-11355 GCF_018991925.1 Homarus americanus | reverse complement strand
TCAGGCGTGAGTACAGACTAAGGAGAAGTATAAAACAAGGTGTATATATACAGAGGAGGGTGAGATCAGGTCCACAATGGTCAGGTATTAGGTAATGACCCTACTAATCTTTAAAAAGCACCGCAACGGTCGGTAGTCAGGTCAGAGGGTAAGGTGACCCAACCTTCTCACCTGGTTTTTTTCGCAAATCTTCTAATTACGAAATTATCTAGTTTGTACATGCCATTACTCAAATTCTTGTTGAGTGCTTCGGTATGTTTAATAAGACTAGATTCTATAATGTTCCTTCTATCAATTGAATTACAAGGTAATATTGAGGAGGCATTATCCCAGTCAATGCAATGCTTATTATCCCTCAAAATGAACAAACAGAGCATTGAATTCCTGGCCTAGTGACAAGAACTTACCTTACTCCAATACCTCACCATTGTGGACTTGATCTCACCCTCCTCTGTATATATATACCTTCTTTTGTACTTCTCCTTAGTCTGTACTCACCTCTGAAGATGTGAATTACACGAAAGCGCTTGGGAACTTCTTGTTTTCTTCTTTCCTTGTGGTTATCAGCATATACCTGGATCACGCGCACCTACAGTGATTTACTTGTATAAATGGATTCCACGCGCCACTTCTTCATCCTCTCTCCAAGCTGTCCTGGACTGTCTCCTTTCGTTACTGAATACTCCTCTTCGATGATCAAGGCCCACAAATTGAAAATACGTTTGAAATTTCTCCAGACATGCCTGAGTGAAAAAGTTATGCCTAGATCAATCCTCCCACAACGTGTCCTGAAGATGTCTGACCGCCCCTTTGATGAGTTCCAAGAAATCATCCTTAAGAAACATTTTGAAATAAAGAAAATTGAAGTGGATGAAGCTTTCCGTATTGTAAGACAAAAAAGCGTGTTTTTAATATGACCATACCGAGTTATTGGAAAAAGTTCATGTTGGATTACTGTTTTGATAACCTGAGACGTGAGCGTTCTGATCTTCAAGCTAAGATAGACCACAAATTGGCACTCCTTATTAGAAATAGTGATTGGACTAAGGATGCCAATAACAACTGTGTAGTGAATCTCTCCTCTAAACAACTAGACAATGATACCTTGTGTGCCCTCGGCTATGGTTTAAGTTTTGATGGTTCTAACAAGGGAGTCGACAGTGTTGACATAGCCAGAGCATTTTGCAATTTGGAGAAATTCAGTAATTTGACAAGTGAAGAAGTGAACATGTGTAAAGGTGTTGTGTATGCATCTATGTCCAAGCCTTGTACTCTAAACTGTCCAGAAAGATTCACCAAAGCAATCCAAGCCCTTAAGAAAAATAAGGATCTACATGTCACTAAAGCAGATAAAGCCAACACAGTAGTGATTTTAAACAAAGATGATTATATTTCTAAAATGAATGACCTTTTATGTGATACTACAACATATTCTAAACTCATAAATAATCCTCTCAACACTGTTAACACCTAGTTAAAAAAAAAACTGAAGTCTCTATTGAGAGGCAAAGCTACTCTCATTAAACATCTTACTTCAACGTCCCCTCCACTGCCATACATGTACGGTGTAATCAAGACCCACAAGCCCAATAACCCAGCAAGACCCATCATTAGCTCAGTTGGGTCAATCTATTATAAACTATCTAAATGGTTAGTTTCTTTACTAAATCCCCTAGTTGGCAACATTTCCAACTCTAATATCAAGAATAATATGGATCTGGTTGATAAACTCAATAACTTACACATTAATTATGATTTTAAACTGGTCAGTTTTGATGTAACATCACTCTTTACAAAGGTCCCAGTTGATGATTTACTAGAGTTCCTCATAGATTCCCTGGATAATATTTCATTGCCCGTCTCGAAAGACGACTTCATCGAACTCATCAAACTATGTATAAAGGATTGTAAATTTGAATTCAATGGAGAATATTATGCTCAAAAATTTGGTATGGCAATGGGTAATCCACTCTCACCTGTATTAAGCAACCTATATATGGAATTCTTTGAAAAGAAACTATTAAGTAATATTTTACCACCTTCAGCAGTCTGGTTTAGATATGTCGATGATGTATTATGTCTCTGGCCATGTAATGAGGGTCTAGGACAACTGGCCGTCGCCATCTGGCCGCAGCCCAACTGGCCGCCATATGGAACTTTTTGTTGACAAAATTGATGAAAGTGTGATAAAAAAAAAGAGGATTAAAATTTCTTTATGAAGTACCTAACCTAACCTAACCTGCCTTGAGAGCGCAAAATTAGGCGTTTGCAGTTTACCCCCAGTCCGCGGCGGCCAGTCGGCCGCGGCGAGTTTCCCGCGGCCAGTTGGGCTGCGGCCAGATGGCGGCGGCCAGTTGTCCCATTCCCATGTAATGAGGACCTAAAAGCTTTCCTGCCACAACTTAACAGCTTAGCCCCATCGATCAAATTCACTGTGGAATTAGAGCAAGACTGTAAATTGCCATTCCTAGACTGTCTGATACACAGAATAGGTAACACTTTTAAGTTCAGTATTTATAGAAAACCAACTAATGTGTGTTCATACATTCATTAATATTCTGCCCACCATAATAGAGTCAAAGAGTCAGTATTTTCAACAATGATTTTACGTGCTTTGAGAATTTGCAGTCCGGAATTCATCGATGAGGAATACAAATATATATATAATATTGGCTCAAACCTCAAGTACCCTAGATCTTTCATAGACAAATGCTTAAACATTACTAAGAAAACTTTTTATAGAACTGATCCCAAGCCCACCCATGACCATAAGAATATCTTAATATTTCCATTTCACAAAAATTTCTCACACATTCCTGCACAGCTAAAAACCTGGAACGTCAATGTGACATTTAAAAACTCATGCACTGTTAAACAAATGTTAATCAAGAACTCCCCCAACAACACAATTGGTTGCATTTATAAAGTTCCTTGCAAGGAATGTAATATGTTTTACTTAGGCCAGACAGGTAAAGGTCTTGCAACTAGAATTAAACAACACAAATACAGTGTTAGGACAGGCCAGGAATCCAATGCTCTGTTTGTTCATTTGAGGGACAACAAGCATTGCATTGACAGGGATAATGCCTCCTCAATATTACCTTGTAATTCAATTGATAGTAGGAACATCATAGAATCTAGTCTCATTAAACATACCGAAGCATTCAACATGAATTTGAGTAATGGCATGTACAAACTGGACAATTTTGTAATTAAGAAGATTTGTAACCAGGTGAGAAGGTTGCGTCACCTTACCCTCTGACCTGACTACCGACAGTTGCCATGCTATTTAAAGATTAGTAGGGTCATTACCTAATACCTGACCATTGTGGACCTGGTCTCACCCTCCTCTGTATATATACACCTTTACAACTAAAAACCTGGAACGTCAATGTGGCATTTAAAAACTCATGCACTGTTAAACAAATGTTAATCAAGAACTCCCCCAACAACACAATTGGTTGCATTTATAAAGATCCTTGCAAGGAATGTAATATGTTTTACTTAGGCCAGATAGGTAAAGATCTTGTAACTAGACTTAAACAACATGAATATAGTGTTAGGACAGGCCAGGAATCCAATGCTCTGTTTGTTCATTTGAGGGACAACAAGCATTGCATTGACAGGGATAATGCCTCCTCAATATTACCTTGTAATTCAATTGATAGTAGGAACATCATAGAATCTAGTCTCATTAAACATACCGAAGCATTCAACATGAATTTGAGTAATGGCATGTACAAACTGGACAATTTTGTAATTTAGAAAATTTGTAACCAGGTGAGAAGGTTGGGTCACCTCTGACCTGACTACGGAACGTTGCCGTGCTATTTAAAGATTAGTATGGTCATTACCTAATACCTGACCATTGTGGACCTGGTCTCACCCTCCTCTGTATATATACACCTTGTTTTGTACTCCTCTTTAGTCTGTACTCACCCCTGAAGATGTGAATTACACGAAAGCGCTTGGGAACTTCGTGTTTTCTTCTTTCCTGGTGGTTATCAGCATATACCTAGATTACGCGCACCTACAGTGATTTACTTGCATATATATATATATATATATATATATATATATATATATATATATATATATATATATATATATATATATATATATATATATATATATATATATATGCTGATAAGCACAAGGAAAAAGAATACATGAAGTTCCCAAGCGCTTTCGTGTAATTCACATCTTCAGGCGTGAGTACAGACTAAGGAGAAGTATAAAACAAGGTGTATATATACAGAGGAGGGTGAGATCAGGTCCACAATGGTCAGGTATTAGGTAATGACCCTACTAATCTTTAAAAAGCACCGCAACGGTCGGTAGTCAGGTCAGAGGGTAAGGTGACCCAACCTTCTCACCTGGTTAGAAATCTTTTAAATTACATACACACACACACACACACACACACATATATATATATATATATATATATATATATATATATATATATATATATATATATATATATATATATATATATATATATATATATATATATATATATATATATAAATATACAGTATATATATATATATGTATATATATATATATATATATAAATATACAGTATATATATATATGTATATATCTTGATAAAATCACACGGGAAAATGGAAACAACGGAGCACCTTAGCTTTCGTCTTTATTCAAGACATCTTCAGAGGCAACTGGATTACAGTACATGGACAGAGAGAGGCTTAAATATACAGGGTGACCTTAAAAACATGAGGTCAGGTCATAATGATGTCATCCACTAATCCCCACACCAACACACACGTAGAGGAGCTTAAGAGAAGGGGGTGACGTGACTAGTCAGGTCAGGTCAAAAATAAGGGACCCACAAAATAACTATCATACATCTAGATCAAAGGTTTTCAAAGCATTTTTAACCTTGGGCCACTGACAAATAAATTTATGTAACATATTATCAGTTTTGAACTGACCATCAATAAGGTTTATTGATTTTAATTCCTTAATCAAACTAGCTTCAACCAGAAGTCTTTCTGTGACACAAGATGATTTAAATACTTCTAAGCTTTTTTCCCAAGCAATGGGGTGATTATTATTCCTAACATGAACGAACAAGGCACTGCTTTCAGATGCTTACATTTACATTCAAACTTGGGCTATTCCTTATTAATGGTAATGGTTGAGTCATACTTGAAAACAACATTAATATTTAGAAGCTTGAGGGACCGAACTAACGGGACAAATTCATTACGATAGGGCAGTCAAAATATTCTTAAGTGTAGGAACTTGTCTGGTTTGAGAGTAATGAAAGGATTTTTTAGCCCTTTTAAAACAACGATCAACAAACAGAGAAGGGTACCCGAGTTTCTGTGCAATGGAACGAATGTGTTTCAATTCAACGTCAATAAATTCAGAGTCACAAATACGCAGACATCTTAAGAACATAGCAGAAAAAACTGACATTTTGGGAGGGCCTGGCCCTTCAGGCGTGGTTGCAAACAGTTGGAGAACCATCGCTTTCGTCTTTATTCAACACATATTCAGAGGCAACTGAATTACAAAGACTAAGAGAGAGCTAATGTACACAGGGTGACCTTACAAAACATGAGGTCAGGTCAAAAAACATGACATCCACTAATCCACACGGCAAACATAAGAAGAGATTATAAGAACGGACGAAATAACTAGTGTCGTGTCACGTTAGGTAAAAAATATGAGACCCACTGATCATCTAGTTTACATGCTTTCAAATCATTTTTAACCTTGGGCCACTGACAAATAAATTTCTTTAACATATTATTAGTTTTGTACTGACCATCACTAAGGTTTAAAGAATACATTTCTCTAATTAAACTTGCTTCAACTAGAAGACTTTCTCTGACACGTGATGATTTATACACTCCTAAACTGTTTTCCCAATCTATGGGATGATAAGCGAAAAGTGAACATCATCTACATATCTATACCATGGAGGAATAAAGTCACCTATGATGTGCTTTGTCTATGGAATTTTTAGACAAGCTTAATTATCTTGTCCCTAGTATTAATTTAAAAATTGAAAGAGAGATCGATGGATCCCTTCCATTTCTTGATATGTTTACCATGAGAAATGGACATAACTATAAATTTAAGGTGTACATAAAGCCTACACAGGTAGATAACTTCCTAAAATATTTATCGAGTCACCATGAGTCTACCAAAATGTAAGTTTTTTGCTATGTTTTTGAGAAGTTTGCGTATTTGTGACCCTGAATTTATAGAAGAACTGCCTCACATTCAGTCCATTGCACAAAAACTTGGGTACCCAATACTGTTACACTATGAAAACTCTAAATTACTTATGCTAGGCAAATAACAAAGAGATTATGATAGATTTAAAAAATGTTACAAACCGTTACTGGACGACAGAGGTTGTCGAATGCCGTCCTAGTAATATATATTATATATCAAGGATTCTTTTATAGCTACCATCTTAAAATGTAATGGCCAAAACAATATTCCAGCTAAACTGTTTCTGCGTATTAGTACCAGTGACAATATTCACTCAGGTTTTGAAAGTCTAAAATTCTACTCTGTGTGGTCCTGTGTGTTTATAGTGCCTGTCAAGTGACAATTACCCAAATTTGTCACCATTCGTTATCCCCTAAGGGTAACCAAATCCCTTCCTATACGAAGTAAGATAGCTCAACCCATAGAACTGACGTGACTACGCTCATATGGTGAATAGCCAACGCGGTAAGTGCCTATGAAATCCTTTAAAGCAGACTGGATTGAATACCGAATATGCTCCCAACAATTAATAATGCTTAGATGCACAGTCAGTTGGCGTTGGGTGTGTTGTAGTGGTTGATCTTGTGGCTAAGGATGACTACACGGCTGCGGTAAGGTTGTTAGGTTGATTGAATCTCTCAGAAAATGTATATAGAATGATGATGATGATGATGGAAGAAGATGTTTGTTAGCTCAAGACGGTATGAGGGGCGAAAGTTAGGAGGGAAATAAGGAGGAGACTTGATAGTAGGTGCTGTCCGCACTTTGGTGGGGACGGGCAGCCTGCTATGTCAGCATTTCAGTCCATTGCGGCAAGGGAATAGAAGTGTTTAATTCAAGATGGGTAGTTTAAAATGGGGGGGGGGAATCATAACTTTTGATCCTTGCATTATATGCATGGTTCTGGTTCTGTGTCGTCTTATGTTATGCTCTTTGGCCACCAGCTGTGTGTTCTGGTAATGTCTTCTTTCATTAGTTGTTGGAATATGGGGTCTTCTAGTTCTTGTAGCTTCTCCCATATTGCTGATGTTTGATTATGTGGTCTGAGTTTTGCTGCTCTTCTGAGGGCTACGTTTTGGACTGCTTGCATTTTGAGTTTATTTGTTTTTGTTATAGTGTTGAGTGGAATTGGGGGATATTCCAGGTGTGGTCTGACTAGTGCTTTGTAAAGGTGTAGTTGCTTATTGGTGTTTAATTTACGGAATCTTCTGAGTCTTTTGCAATTCTTTCTGTGATATGTAGTAGTAGCCATTCCTTGTAATTTTGAGGCCAAGGATTTTCCCATTTTCTGCGTATGGTATATTTTGATTGTTGACCATGATTGGGTAGGGTCTGGTTTCAGCTATATGAATTATCTTCAGTTTTTGTGTGTTTGTTTTAATTTCTAATTTCCTTTCATAATTGTTTATGGTTTCTATTTCTCTGCTTGTTCTGATTGCCATCATTTGTTTGGATTTCCCTGGGTATTGTATGAATTGGGTTACGTCGTCTGCATATGCTGTGTACTCTGAGTTTCTTGGTTTGGGCATGTCCGCTGTATATATGGTATAGTCTTGGTGATATGTTGCTGCCTTGGGGTACTCCACTATAAAGGGTAATGTTTTGACTCATGTAGTTGTCGATGATGAGTTTGGATTGTTCGTTGTCAAGGAAGTTGCAGAGGAGACCCGTGGTGCTGGGTGGCATGTTAAGTTGGGTGATCTTATATTTGAGTCCTTCGTGCCATACTTTGTCGAAGGCTTTGCTGACATCTCTGAGTACTATGTTTCATTGGTTTCTGTTGCTGGCTGCATTTGCGATGGATTCGTATATTAAGGCTATTGCAGCGTTGGTGCCTCAGCTTTACCTAAATCTGTGTTGTCTCTGGTTGTATTTATCTTTATGTTCTAGATAGTTTCTTAGTCTATGGTTTATTATTTTTTCCAGGATTTTGCCAGGTGTTTCGAGGAGTGATATGAGTCTGTAGTTTTCTGCCTGTGTTGGGTTCTTTCCTAGTTTTAGCATGAGTCTTATTTTTGCCATTTTAAATTTGGATGGGAATAATCCGGTTGCTATTGACGCATTGAAGATATCTGTAAGCTGTTTGATCATTGGTGGTGGGTGGTAAGTTTTGCAGTACGGTTTTGTTTATTTAACTCTTTCCTGGCGATTTATTCTTGCAGCTGGCAATTGCTTTTGTGATGTCGTGTGTGGTTATTGAAACAATTAGTGGGAAGTTATTGTCTAACGTGTTGAGGTTGATTGTGCTGGATTGTTGCCATTTGTCTGTGTTTTGGTTCAAGTGTGTTTTCACCATATGTTCTGTATCTCTGCAGAAATTTCTGTTTTCCTCATCCGTGATTTGGTAAATGCTGCTCCAGAATGTTCTGAATATTGGATCTTTGTGTTTTGGTTCTATTATCTTTTTCCCGTTGTTGTCTATAAGGTAACTGCTCTCCTCTGAGTTGGTTCCCATGAAATTTTTACTTTATTCCAGAAGGTTTTTGGATCTTTGTAGTCTGCTTGGGTGTTGGTTATTAGTGGTTCCATTTCTCATTGTGTTTTATATTCATCTTTCTAGTAATTCGTCTTTGAGGTTTCTATACAATACAGTGATGATTGGACTCCAGCCGTGTGTTTTTATAAATTCATGTAGACTGGTAAATCTGGTTTGGATGATTTTTTCTTCGTGTGTTAGTTGTACATATGGTAGTGTGTGATATGTTGTTTTTGGGATATTGTTTTTCGTGGCTGTTGTGATTGTTGTATACCAGGTTTCTAAGGCAAAATCGATCTCGTTTGTGTTTATATTGTGGAGTGTTACTGCTTCATCGGTGTTGAGGGCTGTTTTGAAATTTCCCCAGTTAGCTTTATTAAATGAATATCTTGGTGTCGAGGGAATTTGTATTGGATATGTGGAGAAAGTTGCTATTATGGGTATGTGGTCACTGGTGCTGGCGGGTCCAGGTTTTATGTGTGTGTGAAAATGGTGGTGTCTGTCGATTCCCAGAGTTTCCAGGTGTTATGAATGTTTGAAAGTCTGGACCTAGGTGTGTAATGCTGCCTTGCTCGATTTGGTTGTGCAGTATTACTCCAGCAGGGTTTCTGTTGTGATGTCCAAGGGTTGTGTGTCAAGCGTTCAGATCGTCTAGGAAGTAAGCCGGGCTGTTTCATCTGATTAGTTTTAGGAGGTCTCCTGTCGGGAATATTGGTCTTCTGAATGGTAGGTGTAAACGCCTTGGTTAAGGACGTTCAGGTGACGGGTAAGTCGAAGGGAATGATTGAAACTCGCCTTTTGACGCATTCAATATTTATTGATGTGGTCAAAACCTGCAGAGAACAAGGCGTTCATTAGTATTACATGGTGATCTATCTGATACATAATTAGTTAGTCTCAGACGATTTCATCTTAATTACAATTGATTATTAAGCATAGTGACATGGTACAAAGTTCATAACTCTATTAATCTTAGTTACACTTCATTCCGCATTGTCTTATTTCTCCAGATAAGGCAGAAACGAGTAGGCATAATTAGTCCACAATATTTCAGTACTGAGGGGTATGTCATCACTTTGGCTGTACTTACAAGTGCGGGTCAATGTGAACCAGTATGGTGTTCCGAGGGACAATAGTACTGTGTAAATTGTTCCAGCACAAAACTCGGCCAGGATTGGGAGTCGGTGTTTACCACAGAGGGCTGGTGGCTGCATGGTCCTCACAGCATCACTTGAGAAGGCGATCTGCCTCATGGAGGCCAGGCGGCCACGCCACCCTTTAAACCATACACTCAGCAGAATCAGGGCATCTTGTTTGTGCAGGTCGCATGGGGGGGAGGGGGGGGCGGCGCACGTGGTCGCAGGCTGATAGATTGAATGTTTGTTCAGGTAAGGCAACGCCAGCACTGTAGTTGAAGCCAGCGGCGATAACACTCCCGGCGTTGGGCAATCGCCCAAGATTTACGGTGTGGCGTGTTCAAGAAGGCATACACGGGTCACTGGCCTTCGGAACTACCTAGATACGGCTTGCACACGCACCTGGCGCACCAGATCGTCAGCTCCTGGGACCACTGCTGTGACCCTGCCAATGGCCATGTGTTGCTAGGAAGATTTTATTAGTGATGAGGACAAGGTCGCCTTCCTGGAGATTCTGGGTTGGTTCTATGTACCTCTGTCTTTGCGGAGTAGTGGAAGGTACTCCCTCACCCAGCATTTCCAGAAGTGATCTGCTAGGAACTGCACGTGTCGCCACAGTCGTTGATATGAGTCCTTCAGAAGACATCCTCCCAGTTACAGGTCAATGTGTGGGCCACCGTGGAAGACGTGGGCTGGTGTAAGAGCTTCCAGGTCTCTCACGTCGCTCGACGCAGATGTGATGGCTGGACTATTTATGATCGCTTCCACTTTACAAAATAGCATCTGCAGTCGATATTCATCCAGGACTTGGGTCCCCACAGTTGCTCTGAGAACCTTACTGACTTCGGATTTGCCGTTCCCATACTCCTCCCATGTGTGAAGCCGCTGGAGGGTTGAATACCCCTTTTATATCTTTCTTCTGAAAATGTCTTCCAGTTCTCTCATGTCGCTCGACGCAGGTGTGATGGTTCGATTATTTATTATTATTTACACTTCACACTGCAGTCGGTATTCATCCAGGAATTGTGTCCCAAGAACTGTTCTGAGAACCTTCTAACTGTTCAAATTTGCCATTCCCAAACTCCAAACGTCGTGCTGCTTCCCTTTTTTCCCCCTTTGTGAAATACGCCTCCAGCATTTCAGTCACAGTTCGTCGCACTTCTGCCATCATGTTGGACCCGGGATTTGGTCAGGTGCTGAGCATTCAGGCTCAGGCAGGGTTGCCCCCTTCAGCTTCGGTTGCCGTAAAGTCATCGTCGTTCAGCTCTGGAGGGACAACTACCTTTGGGTCTCGGTCACCTTCGTCCATGTTCATCCTTCCCTTTCGTTGCTCTGGATCCATTTCCACAACCTCTTGTCCTTTTATTGATGTTAATTTACAGCTCCGGTTAGGTCTCAAAATTTTTTCAATGAACCACTGCTCACCGCCTGTATTTGGTGGTGCAGCTCGCTGGTTGTATTTATGTTTGACGATAGTAGGTCACT